>NC_056725.1:1905839989-1905864989 GCF_019279795.1 Protopterus annectens
GAAACTATTTACTAGAAAGTTAAATTTAGCAGTTTTACTTAAGGATAAAAATATTGACCATGAGAATACCAACCCAATAGGAATTTGTAGAAAAAAGCATGCCTTTAATCCCATACTACATCGTACTATTCAGGTTTTTGTGCAAGCTTGCTTTATAAAATAGGGAGGATGAAGAAAATGACTTATAGGAACTTGATGCCTAACAAAAGAAAAATTAAGAATGATTTGGTAAGTGGTAGAAGCATAACACTTATGCAGCACGACAAAGGTGGTGGCATGGTACTTTACGATTCTCACAACTATTCAGGGCCCATGGTAGAAATACTTCAGGACTGTAATAAATACCAAAAGATGTTAAGGAACCAGATTAATATAGTCTACAGAAGAATAGATTACCAGTTAGATGACCGTAGGATTGATGGAAGAATATATCACGAAACATATAATTTCTTAAAGAAAGACAACCCCATTATTCCTACTATTTTTGGTATACCCAAAGTCCATAAAAGTGTATTTAATCTCCCTTTTATGCCTATTGTATCAGCACACAGGTCCAAAACCCATGCCATAGGAATACTTATTGATAGGCTGTTAAAACCATTATTCTCCATGAACAGCCATCTTCTAAAAGACTCCTGGGACTTTTTGGGAGGCTTAAAAATACCTTGTGGGAGAGTAATATTGGGTTTCTGACAGATGACATTGTTGATCTTTTTTTTCTAAGATACCTATTGAGGAAGGCATGGAGTTATCCCATGAGGAGCTTTTAAAGTTGCAATTTTTAAACACTGATAACATCAAAGTATTTGAGGACTATATGTTGCTGGTGCTAGAAGACAATTTTATATATTTTGAGGGGAAACTCTTTAAACAAGTTTCTGGTGTAGCGATGGGTTCAGCATCTGCCCCTATGTTTTCTAATGTTGTTTTATGTGAATGGGAACTTTTACATGTATTTCATTGTGAATTTTTCTAATTTTGTATAATATACCTACACTACCTTGATGACATTTTTATTTTATGATTAGATCCAAAAGAATCTATTAGTAGTTTTACTGAGTATCTCAACACTACAGCAGGATTTCTAAGATTTAGTCATTCATTTAACAATTCTCAAATGATTTTCTTAGACACTGTAATTTTCAAAGTAAATCAAGGATTCAGTTCTAGTATTTATAGAAAACCTAAGTAGAGTAACACCTATTTATACTATTCAAGTTCACATCCATATCACCAGAAGGCCAGCTTGGTTAGGGTGCCAGCCATCCGATTGGCTAGAATAGTTTTGGACATGGACACATTCTTGGAGGAAATCAACAAATTAAAAAACATGTTTTACAACAGGAGTTACCCAAGATGTATGGTTGAGAAGGAGGTAAGTGTAGTTGTGGAAAGTAGTGAACTGAAATTCAAACCTATTTTGGGCACAGTCCTAAGTAAATAGGGTGATGGCAACACCACCACCACCTTTGGAACAGTTATGGTATTGGAATTTAATAATGAATTTTATGACATTAGATCCATTATTGAGAATAACTGGAACATTCTCAGATCTAACCCTTACATATACACAGTGGTAGGGAGTCAACCCAAAATAGTTAGTAAAGCTCCAAAGAATTTGAAGAGTTTTTTTTAACACGGGGTAGTGAATAAAATAAGTATTACCTATGGGAGAACAGGAAAATGTGGAAACTGTAAACAGTACAAATAAATATATTGTTCAGGCTGAACAACTATTCATAAATGACAACAGTATCAGATTTATTAAATGAAACTGCTCAACTATGGGAATAGTTTACTTAGCCAAATATAATATATGCCCATCATTTTACATAGGGAAGACAGAGAGGACATTAAGGAAAAGAATCTGCAAACACAACTACAACATTAAAACTAAAAGCAAGGTTAGTGCTCTGTATAAACATTATTGTCTATGTTCTAGCTTCAAAGGTTTTACCTTTGGCATTCTTGACAAGATCAGCATTAACCCTAGGGGTTCATAGGTTCATAGGTTCATAGGTAGGTACTAGGCTATCGGCCCAAGGGCCTACGTAAGCCTATCCAACAAGGTTCCCTGGCTTACGCCACCCAATAAAGTTATTTCATGTGCCACTGTTGAGCAGAGACACAGACATGATCCCCGGGGTGTATTTCCTATTTCCAGTCCACTCATCAAGATTATTCTTGAAGAGTGCTAATGACGAACTTTGCTTGACATAGATGGGTAGCCTATTCCAGAGTATGGGAAGTCTCTGGGACAGGAATCTATCCCTCCAGCATATCCTGTTTATTGTGGTGACAAGATTTAGATCCCTAGACCGTGTAGTTCGGAGGGATTGGGAGTTCTTTAGGTGTAGCATGTCCAACAGCTCTGGGTTTGACATAGCTTTATATGTTAGGCAGAGATCACCTCAGAGTAGGCGATATGCTAAGGAGTAAAGCTGGAGTTATTTGAGGCGGTCAGTGTGGGGCATTTGTTTGAAGTGGTGACTAAAACCAAATCAAATGTAAAGAGCTTCTTTGGCAACTTAATGCCAGTGCACCACCGGGATGATCAAAACTAATTCAATCAAACCTGTTTTAAAATCAAACGCTGAAAAGTTGTGAAGCATTAATTTCTTTACTATTTGGCTGTTTTTTTCAGCAAGTTTTAACTATTTTTATTATTTACAAGGCATAGTTTGCTTTAATTGCATCATGATGTTTTTATACGTAATAGTGAATTTTTATTTATTTACTATATGTATTGTAGCTTGCTGGAATAACTCTTTAAATGTAGTTCTTAATACTGGAAGCTTCAGTGTGTGTTTAACAGACACAATTAATTCAATTAACTTGAATTGATAAAAAATTGAGCAACAGGTCAATGTTTTAATATATATATATATATATATATATGTATATATATATATATATATATATATATATATATATATATATATATATGACTAAGGGCACTTGGTTTTATTTTGATGAGGTGTTAGGCAGAGACAAAAGCACTCAGCACCTGCTTCCGTCATTGCTATGCTATGCCTTTGTTATTGTTATTTGGATTTTCATTAATCTACTTTAATAGTCTCAGTATAACTGTAGGGTTTGATGCTAGCTGTGGGCATTAGATTTATATCCTGAAACCTTACTGGTTTTCAGTATCAGAACAAAAGAAAACGCTTTGGCACTATCTTTACAAGTTAAAATTTGACATATCTTATATCCAGGAGACTTATATGAAGGCCAGTTATCTCAAGATTGTGCCCACTGCTGTTCATACTGGTGTTGGACTACATTAGCAAACAAGCAGGAGGGGACGGATGAACAACGTTGTTGTATACAGACAATGTGGCATTACAGGCATGGTCTGAGGAAGAACTTCACCAAAGGATAGATGAACGGAATGCAAAATTGAAGGCACATGGAATGAAAATAAGCACAAATTAGACAGTGGTAATGGTAGCAAATTTGGGAAGTCAGAAGAAGCTGAGACTTGAGATAGAAGGGAAGAGAGTGGAACAGGTAAATATCTTCAAGTATCTGGGGGGAGGGTTGAGGAGAAGTGAAGCCTGAATGAAGAGGTTAAATCTAGAATTAGAAGTGCTGCAGCCAACTGGCATAGAGTATCAGGTGTAGTCTATGACATAAGAATGCCAAAAAAGCTGAAAAGTAAGGTGCACAAGACAGTGGTGCGACCAGTACTACTGTATGGTACAGAAACCTGGGCAGTAAAGGCAGAGCAGATGAACAAGCTAGAGGTGATAGAACTAAAGTGCCTGAGAATAGTGGTAGGATGCACACTGTGGGACAGATGAAGAAATGAGGACATAAGAGCAGAACCCAAAGTAGCTCCAATTGCAGAAAAGATCAAAGAGAACATATTATGGTAGTTTGGACAAGTACTGAAAAGCAGAAGACAATCTGGTGAAGAAGATTTGGGAGAGACAGGAAGAAGGTAAGAGGAAATGAGGACATTCAACAAAGAGGTGAATGGATTATGTAAAAGAAGATCTGTGATAGTCAAGCATGAGTGTCAAAGAAGGCAGAAGTGTGGCATTGAATCAAGAGAGATGGTGACAGTTAACATGATAACCCAACTCCATGTATAAAAATAGGAAAAAGGGGGATGACAGTGATGATATCTGGGGGGGGGGGGTAACTCTGAGGAAATCATTTAATGCTCAGCTAACAAAATTCACCAGTGACAGGGAAAATAAATTTGTTTTAAACTGAATGTAATTCTACTTTTCTTTTCCAAGCCAGTCACAGTAGCATATCTTTATGCTCTTTGTCACTCCAAAACTCAAATTTTAAATAAGTTAAGTAATAAGCTTGATTAATGTAGCAGCAGTACACTGACTGGTTAAGTTATATCTATTTACATGGTCTGTCACTTAGTGGATACCCTTTCTGTCAGCCATTATAGGTTCATAGGATGATACTAGGCTATTGGCCCGTTGGCCCTTATATGCCTAGCCAAGAATTTTTTCCATGTTTCCACAAAGTCACCACCTGTTTCTTCTGTCCAGCAGGGAGACAGGTGGGGTTCCAGGGTTGTATTTTCTGTTTCCAATCCAATCTTCCAGGCTCCTCTTAAAGAGGGCTAGTGGGATACTCTACTTGACATGGAGAGGGAGTCTATTCCACAGATGTGAGAGTCTTTGGGACACAAATCTATCCCACCAACAAGTTCTGTTAATGTAATAGACTAGTTTGAGGCCTTGTGTGTGGGTTGCGCAAGTGGAGTTTGACTTATAGATATGCAGCAACTCTATCAAGGCTGGACCTGAGATGGTCTTGTATGCCAGACACAGGTCTCCAATGAGCAGTCTGTATGACACTGAGTAGAGGAACAGGGCTTTTAGCCGATCTGTATAGGATAGGTGTTTGAGACCCTGTTTTTTCCTGGATCAGGAACCTCTGTGGTCTCTCCAGCTGCAGCATGTGCTTGGCAAGGTACATGCCAAAAGGGGTATTATACTCGATAAAAGGTTTGATAAGGGAGGAGTACAGGGATGTTATGACCTCCTTGTTCCTGGATGAAATACCTTTACTTATGAGGTGGGCCATGTAAAAAGCCTTCCATACAATGGAGGTGAAGTGGTGGTCAAAGTTCAGGTTGCTATCAACCTGGCTGCCCAAGTCCTTCACAACTGATTGCTTCCTTAGTACATTGTTATTAATGTGATAATTAGTGGGGACACCATTTTGCCCAAAGGAGATAATGATGCATTTCTTTGCATTCAGTTTGAGGTCATGCTTCTGGCACCAGTCATTAGATTGGGTAAGACCCTCTTGGAGGATGTTCACATCACTAGGGGAATTTAAAATAGTGCCCAGCTTGCAGTCATCTACAAACTTGGTTAGCCACAGACCACTGGTTTTGGTTTTGACTTGCAGCTCAGAAAAGTATATCCCAAACAGTAGAGGCCTCAAGACCAATCCTTGGAGTATGCTGCTCATTATGGGTCTACTACTAGAGGTGGCTTCCCCTATTTTGACTGAGTGGGTTCTATCAATGTGCCATTTAGCTACCCATCTGGCAACATACATGTTGATGTCTAGCTGGGAGAGTTTATCTATTATGCCCAAGTGGGGAACAGTGTCAAAGGCTTTGGCTAGGTCATGGTAGGTGGTGTGCACCATCTTCCCTTCGCCCATGGCTTTGATGACTGTTTTGAAGAAGTCGACCAAGTTTAACAGGCATGATCTCCCTTTGACAAAACCAAACTGTGAGGAGTCAAATGTTTGGAGGTTGCCAATATTTTTGTTTATGAGGTCCATGATAATGCATTCCATGGGCTTGCAGATCAGGCTAGTTAGGCTGATTGGCCTATAATTGCCTGGGTCAGTGAATGCTCCACCTTTGTGTAGAAGTATGACAGTGGCTGTCCTCCATTCAGCTGGGATGAAGCCAGTGCTCAGGCTTTAGTTGAATAGGGTGCCTAATGGTGCTGAGAGCTCATGCCTGAGTTCATGTAGGATGCAGCCAGGGATGTTATCAAGTCCCATGGGGGCTCTATTTTTTGCCTTTGAGAGTGCATTAATGACCTGATCCTTGGTGATGAGGGGAGGGAGCAGGTGCTGGAGATGTCCTGGTTTACTGATGGGGGACAGGGGGGGTGAAATTCACTGAATCTGTCTGCCAGCAGGTGGACCATATCTACGGCATTTGTGTTTCTGGTGTTCTTGACCACCAGTTTAGAGGAGATTTGGGTGTTACTTTTGAGATTGTGGACATATGCAAAGATGGCCTTATGATTGTCCTTAGTGGATGTGGCCAATTTGGACTCGAAGTTAGCCTTAGAGTATTTCACCAGTGACCTTATTTGCTTGTTCAGACAAAGAAGAGACTACTTCCAACATGGCACCAGCTCCTTCTTGGTTCTGGACAGCAATTTTTTTTTCATTTTATTATAGTTTGTTTATTGCTGCTGTCCATCAGAAAGGTTTAATCTTCCTTGAGGAAGATGATTTGGCCCTGTCAGGTATTGCTGAGTCCATGCAGCTATGTAGGTGTTCATATAGTTTTTTGGTGTAGGCTTGAACATTAGTGCTAGTTCCAACTGAAGGGACAGTGGCTGTGAAGCTGCTTATACCTGCTCTCAGAAGACTGTAGTCAGCTTTGGAAAACATTTTTTGTTTGACCCTGACAAGGGGTGGGGGTGGGGGGGCAGGGGAGATGGTGACCTCGAAAGTGATCACTTTATGGTTGGATCGTACCATGGAGGATGACATTGTAGGGGTACTACAGTGGCTACTCATGTTGGTTAGTAACAGATCCAGAATATTTTCACCTCACATCCACTAAAGACAATCATAAGGCTTTCTTCATATATGTCCACAGTCTCAAGGAAAGCACCCAGATCTACTCAGAACTGGTGGCCAAGGGCACCACATACACAAACCCTGTAGATATAGCCAACCTGCTGGCAGACAGTTTCAGTGTAAACTTCACTCCTCTGTCCCCCCATCAGTAAAACAGGGCATCCCCAGTATCTGCACCCTCCCCTTATCTCTAGGGAGCAAGTCATCACTGCCCTCTCAAAGGCAAAAAATACAGCCTCCATGGGACCCAATAACATCTCATGCTGTATCCTACATGAACTCAGGCAGGAACTTGCAGCACCATTATGCACCCTATTCAAACAAAGCCTGAGTACTGTCTTTGTCCAAGCCAAGTGGAGGACAGCTACTGTCATCCCTTTGCACAAAGGTGGAGCATCCATCGATCCAGGAAATTATAGGCCCCATCAGCCTAACTAGCCTGATCTGCAAGGCCATGGAGCAGATTATTATGGACCTCATTAACAAGGACATTGGCAACCTCCAGACACTTGATCTCACACAGTTTGGTTTTGTCAAGGGGAGGTCATGCCTGTTAAATATGGTCAACTTCTTTGAGGCAGTCACCAAGGCCATAGACGAGGGTAAGACGGTGCACACCGCCTACCTTGACATGGCCAAGACTTTTGATACTATTCCCCACTCTCAACTAGGCATCAATCCATATGTTACCAGATGGGTAGCAAACTGGCTTACTGATAGAACCCACCTAATCAAAATAGGGGACGTCACCTCAAGTAGTAGACCTGTAACAAGCGGTGTACCCCAGGGATCAGTCTTGGGGTCTCTGCTGTTTGGGATATACATCTTAGAGGTGCAGGCAAAATCTAGTGGGCTGTGGCTGACCAAGTTTGCAGATGACTGCAAGCTGGGTGCTGTAATCAATTCCCCTAGTGATGTGGACATCCTCCAAGAGGGTCTCACCAAAACAAATAACTGGTGCCAGAAACATGGCGTCAAACTGAATGCCAAAAAATTCATCATCAGCCCTTTTGGAGAGAATGATGTTCCCACAAATTATCACATTGATAATAAGACACTAAGCATGCAATCAGTCATAAGGGACTTGGGAACTATGGTTTATAGCAAACTGACTTTTGACCACCATATTGCCTACATTGTACAGAAAGCTTTCTACATGGTCCACCTCATTTGTAAGGGTTTCTCATCCAGGGACAAGGTGGTCATAACATCCCTGTGTTCTTCCCTTATAAGACTGATTATTGAATACAATGTCACTTTCGGCATGTACCTCACAAAGCACATGCAGCATCTGGAAAGACCACAGAGATTCCTCTCCCAGAAAATCCAGGGCCTCAAACATCTACCCTACACAGATAGGCTAAAAGCCCTGTCCCTCTATTCAGTCTCCTACAGACTCCTCAGAGGTGACCTCTGTCTGGCATACAAAGCAATCTCAGACCCCACCCTGATGAGACTGCTGCATATCCGCAAGTCATGCTCCACTCGAGTAACCCACACGCGAGATCTCAACCTGGTCTGTGACATCAATAGGACTTGTTAGTGGGACAGATTTGTGTCTCAGAGACTCCCCCTTTTGTGGAATAGATTCCCTCTCTACATAAAGCAGAGTACCTCATTAAACCTTTTTACGTGCAACCCGGATAAATGGATGGGGGACAGAAAATACTCCCATGAGATTCCACCTATGTCCCTGCCAGACAGTGTATAGGGTGCTGACTTGTTGGAACATGGGCTAAATTCTTGGCTAGGCTTGTAAGGGCCTCAGAGCTAATAGGCTAGTAACTTCCTATGATCCTATGATCTTGTGGGGATGTTAACCAGCTGATTCAATGCACTGGGAATGATGAAGTTGAGGAATCTCTGGGCATTTGTGTTTGGGATAGAATGGGCCTTCCACTCTATGGTTGGGTAGTAAAAGTCACCCAGGATCATGGTAGAGGGTTGAATCTTGATGGATTCAAGTAAGTACAGATAGGTGTAGTTGGCGTCCTGAGTCATAGTTGGGGTCTGTAGCTAACTATGATTTGAAGAAGTGTTTTGTAAACAGTTAACTGCATTTATTTATTTATTTATTTCCATTTTGATGACCGGGGAGACCCACTGGGCTCAAAGAGCCAGTTTTTAGTGGAGGCCCGGGGAGAAAAGCTCCATATTACATAGTAAAAATAAGCAAAGTATAATATTACATAGTAAAACTAAGCAAAATATAATAGCAAAAATTGAAGAACATACATGACATACTAGATTAGAGACAAGTTGTACAGTATTCATAAAGCATCTAAATTGGTTATAAAGCAACTAAAATATTTAAGATGGCAGTAAGGAAAAAATTCTTCCCAGAAAAGGGGGGAATAAAAGGTGGAAATACATTATTTACAATGTATACATTCATGCTATTGATGTATTCAGAGAGAGGCAGTTGTAAAATAGAAAAAGCTGGAGAACATACATTACATTTTAAGTTAGGGGCAAGTTGTTGTTCTTTGTTAACTAGCATCTAAAACTGTATGAAGGCAGTAATAAGAATCATTCCCAGAATGGGGAGTGTAAAAGACAGATAGTAGTCTCCTGTGCATCATACTGCTTGACCAGCCTGGGGGTGTGTATATATTTTATAAATATTGAAACTCCACCTCCTTTGGCTTTGTAGCCCTCCATTTGGGGTCTGAAAGTATGGTAGGATGAGTAACCTGGTAAGGCTGGGGTGCTGTCTGGAGCTTTGAACCAGTTTTCGGTGACTGCACAAATGTAAACATCCTCCAGGGTGAGGAATGCTTGCAATTAGTGCAGTTTCATGCTAAGACGTCTAGCATTTAGCAGCATGACCTTTAACTTTTCACGTTGGTCATTTTGTGCTCATGACTTTGCCTAAAAAAGGAACTATGGGCGAGGCAAGTGCCTTTGTCAGAAGCCTGAAGCCCAGGGGAGACAGATGAAGGCCATCTCTGACAAAGCATCGTGATCTGTCAATCATGTCCTCCCAGGCTGTCAGGTACCCCTTGGAATGACACCAGAAATTAAGCCAGTTGTTAAAGTCAATAATTTTCTGTTTGTACTGAGGCATCATTCTGGGTGATGGTAGGATGCTGATTAAGGCTAGAGACATACCTGCCTGGGACACATATTCAGCGAGTTCAATCATGTCTCTCTTCATATAGTCCAGAGAGGTATGTCTCAAATCATTCATACCAACATGAACTACTTTCTGGATTTTAACCACCCATATAACACTTAAACCAATTTTGGATAGTATCAAACACAAGATAGATTGTGAAAAGATAAACTCAAAGACTCAGAAAGTCTGCTGTGATGAAAGGAGGTACTGCCAGCACAGCTAGCTGGAATTTGCAAATAAATTTGTGAATATCAAACTAATTTATATAAGATGCTTGTGTTACAAATGTATTAGAACTGTATGTCATGTGTATATCAAACTGCTCTGTACAGATGTTTGTGTTGAAAATATATTTGTAAAGTACTATGTTTAAAATGTATCCACAGTGTGCCCTACTGGAAGAGAACAGAAACGTACATGCACTATTGTAACTGTTTAAATGTATATATTTTAACAGTGGAAACTGGAATACAAGAGGTTAACCTCAGTCCAGCAATCTTTAGAAAAAATATCTGAAATTAAATGACTGTATAGGCTATGCCATAAAGATGTTCAATGCAGATAGAGACACACAGTATGTACTAGGAATTTTTCTGTATTGTCTTTAGGGTGAACTAATTGCTACTTTGGAAGCATGAAGGAATGCAGTTGTTTTATGACTTCTAGCATCTGCTATTTTTACAGGTAGATGCTAAGTACTGCCAGCTTCAGCAATGTGGGGTTTGCCTGGGAACCAAATGTCAGATGACAAGAAGTGATGTCATTCTGCAAGCTATCTCAGCAGTAATATTTTAGATATTATTTTGAGACGTCTCTTAGTAAGACAGAGTATTCTGCAGTCTGCCTTGGACCTGACAACAACAAGAACCATTCACCACATCATATGCCTTGCTCTAATAGTAAGTTACTAATGAATAGTATAATTGTCTTAGATACAGTCAGGAACATAGCTAAGCTTAGTTTAGATTTTGTTTTTTCTTTATTTGTGTGCACTTGTACTGCAATATTATTTTAAATATTTCCTGTTAATTTGAACTCTGATGTCACTGTGAATATATAGTATTGTCTTGTTCTTTTATTAGTTATTATTAAATATATTTAAACATTTAATTGTGGCTGTTCTGTATAGAGATATTTAAGTTTTGAGAGTACTTGCATATTTATTTGGTGACACTGTGTGGGCCACTCCTAATAGCCTTGCACTTGGTCAAACTACCATTTGTATTACTATTAATATTACACAGCAAGATTGGACACCCTTTCTTAAGGGCCCTAAAGTAGCTGATAAGGAGCGACTAGTGGTAGAGATAACTACTATGTGTATATATATATATATATATATATATATATATATATATATATATATATATATGTGTGTGTGTGTGTGTGTGTGTGTGTGTGTGTTTGTGTGCACGTGTGCGTGTGTGTGTGTGTGTGTGTGTGTATGTGTAAATCAAACCTCAAAGAGAGTGTGTGTGTCAGTTACTTGAGTAGGGACACGAAGCATGGGTTGGACAGATAGTGTAATGAAGGTCTTGGTTTGGTCACTCCGCTGAGATCTCAACTCTATAGCTGTGCCAGCAGGGAGTCTTATTGGTGATCTGGAGAAAGAGGGAGAAACCAGCCCCAGACTGACTGTGGTCTCTGCGTGCTCTTAAGGGAAATTGCACTTGATGCACATTGCTGCATCTGACAATACACATTTGGAAATACTGTGTGTGTACCTGTTATTCTCTCAGTGAACATCCCCCACTGTTGCCAGTGGTGAGGACTGAGGCTCCTTGATTACTGGTTGGCAATGGTGGGTCATCACAGCTGCTTATGACGTATATGACCTATATTGAGTTAAATGTTCTGACACTGTTTTTCTTTCTACTTTGCAGTCTAAATCTAGATCTGATATTTCTTTATGTATAACAAATTAGAAACGGAAGACCATTTTTTATTATTTTCTTGTATTATGTTTGATCCACATCAGATCACTAAATGCAGCTGGCGTATGAATATACCACTGCTTAATGGTAATTGAGTCACACAGCACAGAGGAAAATCTCATCTGTTTTCAGGCTAATATGAGTGGAAGGACATACCAGTGGGATAGTTTATATAGATAGTATATTTGTAAGGACCAGGTTATGAATATTTTGTCCTTTAGTAGGCATTTTAAATATTTGATCAGGGAATTCTTGTTTATAAAACTGTGGAATTTTTGGGAATAGCCTACATTTCAAGTAGAAGTCTCACAGTTTTTGATGGGCAATTAAAGTCACCCAGGATGATGGTGTTTTGGGTATTTGAAGTTCAACCTATATATTTAAGAATTAGAAATGTTTTTCTGGGGTCACTGAGGGCATCCTGTAACATGCTGTGATCTGATAGTTGGTCTTATTCAGAGAGAGGTAAATCTCAATAATTTCTGTTTATGGATATCTGTAAGGTGGTTTTTAACAAATATGGATACTCCATCATAGTTCTTATCAGGTCTAGATGTGTGATAGGCATAAACACATAGTATACAGGGGTGATTTCTGTACTTTTAAACCCAGATGCAATGGTAATACATGCATGAATGTGCTCCTAATGTGGGAGGGCGTCAACTTTAGGCAATTTATTATTTAGCCTCCTAGAATTAAACAGCACTACCCTTATAATCTTAAGTTTCTGATTTATTTTGTTTTTGGGTATGAAGATCCATTAACTGATCTCTGACTGAAAAGGGCACTGTGGAGGCAGCAAAGATTTTGGCCAGTAGGTGGAAGCCCTGGAATGAACTTGCAAAATGCCCTTGGTGAAGCAAATAGGGCTATGCAGCAGCTCATTTCATAATAACACACACACACTGGATCCCCCTCAAACAGCACTTGTTATTCAGCCATTTGTTGAAATCAATCAGCTTTACTTTGTATCTCAGCATTCTACTTGGAGTAGGAAGGTTTCCACTCAATATCAGAGTCCTTCCAACATATGTGACTTGCATGGAGAGTTCAGAGATGTTTCTCTGTATATCCATCAGGGTTTTGTGCACCAGGTATTTACACTCAAATGGACCACCACCATGTCATAATCATACTCATCATACTCATTTGCCTTAAAGTGAGGGCCCTTTAAATGTCAAAGATCTTGGCATCTTAATAACAGCTCACTGCCATCCTATTTTGTCCAGCCTTATGAATCTGTGTGTCTTGCTATGGAGTCACCAATCACCAGTCCATTTTTATTAGTAAAGATTTTAAGCATACTTGCTTTGGTGAATTTTTTCCCTGGTGACTCTCAGGTATGGATGTGACAGCATGTTGTATGGTGTTTCCTTTCTACTGAGTTGTAGTCTTTTTTGAACTTGGAGGATTTTTTACAGCTCAACATATGATAATTTTCCATGTTTTTGTGTGGAGTGTTGTGAAGGTACGTTTTACACAGAATGCATTCATATGTGAATGATGCCTCCATCTTAGATAAAGGTCAAGTTCATTTGTCCATCTTACCTCTTCAAACTCCTTGTTTAGTGGTCAGCCTCACTCGTCTGGGGCTTGTTTGCAGCTTTTTTTGTAATAAATTCATTGTCTTCAGTGATTACATGTATGCATACCTCTCAACGTAGCACAAAACATGGACAAAGCCTGAAAGAATGATGGGACAAATCCCAACAAATGGGGCACATTTTAAATATTACTCTTATAAACTTAGAAAGTTGTTAGAATAACAGGATTTGTCTTAGCATGCATTTTTCTGAAGGATATGAAGTTTGAAACACAAATGTATATACTTATTTAGTAACTTCAATGCTCAGGTCATCCCAGTGATTTGCAAGAATATCACACATTTTATGAGGAATAGACCAAAAATGTCAGGCAAAACTCTGGAGATTCTGTGAATCTCTGGACAGTTAAGAGATATACATATATATTCTTTTTAAGATGGTTGTTTGAGCAGAATTTGAAATGAACCATTTGAGATGTTAGCTGTGAATAAAGTTGTTGTGTCCAACATTTTGATTACATTTTTCTTGGAGTATAAAATAACGGAAGTGTATTTTCAGCTTGTCAGTCCTTTTCGGTGAGTAGTGACACTTTGCAAAGTTAAAATTAGTACCTACTTTCTGAAATCATTTTCAAGAGAAATAAAAAGTTTTGCATAGGTTTAAATGTATTGCCAGCAATGTTTCTAAGGATGAATTAGTTGTTGGGTTGAAATATTTTTATTACATCGGTGATGTTATTTCATGCAATTTTATGTTGGAGAGTTATTGAAGTTCATTCACTGAAGTACTTTTAGTCACATAATCATGATCAAAAACTTTTACTTTGCTAATGATTTACTTCTCACAATTTTTTTTATGTCTGCATCTCAAAACATTGACAAGTCTGTGAGATGAGAAACATATCCCAACCACATTATCACTATGCCTACCTTCCAGCTCAAAACATAGGAAAAGTAACACAACTTAGGAATACCATCTGTGTGTAAGTACAAAGTAAATATTAGTTACAATGTACTTACGCATTACTTATTTTTAATCTAAGAATGTTGTTTCCTAAATTATGAAAGTTCACTTTCAGATGTGATTTCCATTCTAAATTGTTTCTTGAACAAATATATAAAGGCGTCAACTGAACTGGAAACTTAGATGTCATGGGAGATAGTCCCTCACTATTTCAATACATTTAATGGCACAGACTTGGTTAGGGCATAACTTTGAAAGTGCCAGAGGTCTTTGCCATACTCAAATTGAACAAAGCATCCAGTCATGATGGATTTAGCACACATATTCACCAAACAGTATAAGATGAATCCATTTCTTATCAAATTGCATAATTATATTAATAAGTATTTCTTACATGACCTTTACTTAACCAGTTGACTAAAATCTTTATCATAAAACTCATGTCCCATATACCCATATAGTTATCTGATACCCAGATACCCATATAGTTATCTGTTTACAATGTCAATCAAGTACAATATTTATCTGCTAGCTATTCTAACATATCATAAAATAAGTATGCAATAAATAAATGTGCAATAATCAATCACTCAGCTGCTAAAAATTGTAGATATAGTAAAGTATAGTAGTATGTAGTAAAATAACAGTCTAACTTATTGTTATGTATGTTGCATGTGGTATATGTAATTTGTATGTGTGCAGTTGTCATCTCAGTATTGAGCCTGATGCATGTTAATTTCATTTAGGTTACCCTTGTGGAGTCTAAATGACAATAATGTTCACTTTGACTTGGATATCCATCCTCACATATACTAAAATTATAAACCCATTTTACTAATAAACATTAGCAGTGATTAATTACAGTGTTATTGGTCAAGAGACTCGTCTCTCTGTTCTAGTTTAATTTTAAGTTTTCTATCAGGATCTGATTGCAATCACCAAGCTTTCTTTGTGTTTTTTAAGAAAGTTTTTATTTTAATCAACATTTAATACAGTCTAACAAATATACTGCTCATGTCTAGCTATGGTTAAAGTTATCTACTTCTGCTTTAGTTGAATTATTAAAATAAGGAGAGCAAAGGATTGTTTACACCTCTATATTTGTGAATAGTTCATGACATTCAGCAATGAAACTCTTCCATGGTGCCCATTTTCCACTGCCTTCTTGTTTTCAGAAAAGGGTTTGTTATATAAATTTTCATGTTTGAGAGTTCATTCTTTAGTACTGAGAAGTCCATAAATGTGTGAGGGGGGAGAGGTATTCCATTTCTTGGTAATGCACTTCTTCACCACAATGAAAAACGTGTTTAGCTGCCTGAACCAATTAGACCCCTAAACAGACGGGTTTCCCAGAAGACAACCACAATGGTTAAATATTAAATTGCCAGGCCATATTTTGTCACAAATTTCTTGCAGGACTTTTTTAAATTTATGAGATGGATTGCGTAACACACTGAACACTTTTTATGCCATGTAAAGAAACTCATACTGCCACTGCCAACCAAAAAGAAAAAAGCTAAAATTTAATGATCTGGTAGCATATCTTGGGAATGAAAGTAAGTTGCTGCAGGAAATTTTTCAAATTTGTGCATTGAGGTCATGTTCTCATAGTATCTTATATTTATCAATCAGTGTATTTCTGGGAGTGATTAGCATTTTATAAAGTAATGAACCAGAGGCACCAGATGCAAGGTAATGGATGGCAATCAAACAAAATAGCCAAATCCAAGCAGAAGACTTTTCACTTTTATGCGGACTGCAAAAGCAGTGACCTTGTTTATTTAGCTTTCTGTACACTTTGCAACAGTTATTGTGTGGGCAAAACTAATAGATGCTTGAAAAGATCAGATACGTGAACACCTGTATGAGATAAGAAAACAAGACAGTAGGAATGCTTTAACTAAACATATATCAAAGCATGGCAATTCACATAAATTCAAGTTTATGGTTTTGGAGCTGTATAAATGTGGTAAAAGAAGTGGTGATACCAAAACCAAGGTTGAACGAATGGAAACTAAGTGGATTTTAGAATCGCAGGCTGAAAAGGGAATCGGTTTAAATGAGATGGTCACTTTATGGCCCTTAATAAAGTCACGTGATTTGATGAGGTAACTTTGTATCTTTTTAAATGTACTTAGATCTAATGAAGCAGCCAGTAGTAAAAGGCTGTGCACAAACTTATCTTTTGGTTTTAATCTGTTTTTTATGAAGAATTAAACTGGTTTTATATATATTTGGAAGCTTTAGAAGTTTTTGTGCATCCAACAATATAATTTGCTGGCCTGTGGCTAGTTACCTATTTCTGCTTGGACTTTATAAAGTAAGCTAATTGTTAGCTACTCGTTTGTCTGCTTCTAGTATCAATTAGCCATGTATACCCTGTTACTCCTGAATGTATTTATCAGTTTGGTATATAGGTCAATCATTCCCCATAGGGCTCCATATATTGCAGCACATTTTTTTCTGGTCATTTGGCAACCCCATCCATCATTTGCTCCTGGTAAAATAAATCAGGTCAAAGTTTTAACTTCCTAAATGTAATTGCTGTCCATTCTCCCCAGAAACCTAAGTTACCAAAGGAAATGATGTCTAACTACCACTACAAGGTTGTAGTACTGTTCATACCCTATTCAACTGTCATTGTCAATGCTGACAAAATATTTGAATAAGAGTGGAGTTGTCTTTCCCTTTTTACATGCAGTTTATCAAAAAATCCAAGACCCTGCTCCCCCAAGTATGTGTCAGTTTATCTCACCATACTGCATGTTTGCTGGTATTAATGAAGTTCCCAAATACATTTATTATAGCAGCCATACTTCTAAGACAGGAAAATTTAGGCCTCCCTTGGAAGAATGGGGGGTGAGATTTTGCCTGTGTAGTCTTGGTTTCTCCCCAACCCAGATAAAATGCTTAAGGCAAAATTATAACTGAATCTAAAGCTGAAGGTGGGTCAGTAGGGAAGTGCTTGTTGTACACAGAGGAACAAAGGCAGAATGTACCATGCAATTGCTAATACTCTCTGCATTAGGTCTGTCCAAAGAAGCTTCCAATTTTGGCCATTTGTTTTTTACTTTCCCCATAATAACTTTATAAGTGCCTGCTAAAGATGTCATCAGGTTAGCTCCTTCTTGTAACCCCAGGTAAGTGACAGTTCCGATATCAGCAAAAATGAATATTGCAACAAAGCCCTGGCTGAAAGGCTATAATGAATTCTTACCATCTTAGTTTTGCTTGTGTTGTTCTTGTACTCAGGGAGTGTGGCAAAATAATCAATTTTCTGAAATAAAAGTGGCAGGTAATCTCTGAGATTTGTCAAGAAAACCAAACAATATCAGCATCAAAACATATTTTATGTGCCACTCTCCCACTACCTAACCAGATATTCCTAACTGTCTTAAGTAGCTGGACAAAGCTTCCAGGTAAATAGCAAACAAAAGTGAAGATAAAGCATCTTTGCAGAGTCCATCTTTTAATCCTCAGTGGTGCTCACAGTAAGGCATTTAACTTCAGCTGAGCAGAGGAACTCAGATGCAGCCTTTGTAAGAGGTCTATAGAGGCAGGGGAGAACTTCCAATAAGCTAAGAATTTCCACCTATAGGTCTATCAAACTCTGTCAAATGCTTTATTAATGTCCAAACTGGACAGTGGCTAAAATGACTCAGCTTATGCTCTAACACAGTGGGTAGTGATGAAACAAGCTCTGATAAAAAATGCTTTCACAAAAATGCTTCATCTGGTTAAACAGTCATAAACTAAATAGCAAACTTTTAAAAGTTAAAAGCAGTCGGGTGGCACAATTCTATCATCCATTGCATGGAAGAACTTTTAAACATTTAAAGGCACAGTACTTGCCAGAACTCAGATAGTACATACAGCCAAACAGTATTCCTTTCCTAAAAATAACAACTACAATTTTGTATATAAGTTAATAATAAGGTATGCTGAGAGTCTGTTCAACTCTTCAGCAATAAGTAAGTCAAAAGTGGTCCTGACTGGTACAAAAACATTTTGATCATTGTGATCAATGTATGATTTTCTGTAGATACCTGGATAGTCTTTTAATTAAAATCTCCATGAACAATTATAATCATCATTCAAAATGGAACTCAGTCTATAAGAGGATGGGGTAGACAAATCTTTCTGTGGTTTATAGACTTATAAGCTTCTTTCAAGGTGAAGGTGAATTATCCCCCTTTAACATGTCATATGGAGCAACAATAAATTTACTAAGAAAATCCCCTCACTACTGTAAATTTCTGATGAAATACCAGTGGTTCCAGGTGTCTTCCCTTTGGTCAGCTGAATTAGAATTGTAGAAACTTCCTGAGTTGTAATTGGTAACTTTAAAGGGTCAGCATTTACCTGATTCAGAGGTAATAGGGGAAGTGAAGGCAAATATCTGATAATTTCATGGGCTGGAAGATAGTTGTATGAGTGTCCTGAATATAACAAAGTATAATATGCAAGAAAGACCCAAGTAACATGAATAGAAGCTGTACATAACTTAATTAACTGAGGAGCTCTAATTTGTAATTCATGACTCTCAGCAACTTGTCTGCGAAGTCATAGGGCTTAATATTTACTATTCAAAATCTCTTAAATTTAAAGTGTTGTGAGATTGCTTTACTCTGTATGCCTGGAGAGAATCAATTTGCCATCTAATATATGCCTGCCAGGCTAGGCTGTGAGTAAGCCTATTTACTAAATCTGTCTGCACTGATTTCAAATTTTATTGAAAACTAGTCAATTTAAAATGAAAATGTGATGTATACGCCTTGGTGACGGATTTCAAAAAGCTAGCCAAGTGCTTCTTGAAATTCTGTCTTTTTAATTTCTCCAAGTCTTTTGGGTTCCTAATACCATGACAGGAATGGACCCTATTCCTAAGTGAAAGTACGATTAAAGTTCATGAAATTAGTATTGTTTCACTCTTTGATGTTAGCCAAAAGTGCTCTTTGCAGCACCTGCAATGTGCCCAGTAATGGTTCCTTCTGCAATTTGTGCGGTGTTACATGACTTGGTAACATATCTAAATATGATTGTAAATTCTATTTTATAAGACCTGTTGCTCCTACTACTATTGGAACTGTCTGGGTATCTTTCTTCCACATGGCTCTCGTTTCTGCCTGCAGATAGAGGTATTTTATGACTTTGTGTCTCTCTGTACACAAGACACTGTTGTCACTGGATGTGGTGATTTCAATGATCAATGCTACTTTTGTCTTCTTTTCTTGGACCACTATATCCGGTTTTCTAGCATCTATCTTTTGGTTTGTTGGTATTGGGTGATCCCAAGTGATGTAAACTTCATAATTTTCTATGATTCTCTGTAGCTCATGTTTCCAGTGTTTTTCAGCCACTTCAATACCATAATGTTTGCACAATCTCCAGTGTAACAATCTCGCCACATTATTATGCTTCTTGAAATTCTGTCGTGTGGAACAGGCTGTGAGAATCTATTACATTTAGATTCTCTTCTGTGGTGAACAATATCTTTAATTTTTGACTGAAAACCTTTCCCCTACATAGCTGAAGATTCCCTCTCCATTGTTTTATTTGACTACTGCCAGAAATATGCAGACTGAATTTTATCTCAGTGTGGTTCAAGATAATTAAGGATGAAACTATCAACATTGTCTAAAGGTGACTATGCTCATGGATTATAAAGAATGTGTCACTGCTACAAAATGCACCTTGGAGAGTTATAAGTGTAAATCTGGTTAAGCATCCCCAGTGAAACATGCTCGTTAACTGTGCTAAACACCAAAGTCAGTCTTTTAAATGGCTTCCCAAGGGACAGCAAATATGACTTTCTGTGGCCAGTCGAGAGAGAGAAGGAGCAATAACTACATTCCGGTTTTCTGCCCATTTAGTTAGTCCCTGCTGTGAAATCCATTCCCCAACCAGGTCCACTATTTCTGGTGGAGGAGTATCAGGGGACAGTTATGCATTGATAGCAAAAAATTAGTACCTGACATAAAGTCCCCTCAATATTATGTACCTACCCTGATTGTCTTTCACACAGTCCATTAACTAAATGAGTGCATTACTCCTTATAAGGATTCTAATACTTCTTCTGTGAGCTGAAGTAAAGGTGTAATAATATCTCTCTGCATAGAACCCTGGTGAGTGCTTCATGTTCTATTTCTGTCAAGTTTGTTTCCTGCAGGCAAAGAAAGTGCATTCTAATATGGTGAGCATAAGTAAAGATCTTCCTTCTCTTGTGTTTATCCAATAACGAATTAATATTGCAAGAAAAGATGTCAACAATACTCATTCATATATATTAGTTGTTAACACATCAAAATCCCAAGTGAGAGCAACATTTAAAAATTCAAAATAATTATTTGCAGAAGGCCTGCTAATATATATATATATATATATATTTATATATATATATATATATATATATATATATATATATGTATGTATGGGTCTTCATAAAATAATTGACAGACCCAGACATTGACAATACAAACTTCAACATGTCAGTACTCATTGTCTGAACAATAACCTTGATATAAAAACTGAAAAAATAACACAGTTTTTGCAGGGGAGCTAGCTACACCCCCACATCTCCTGCTAAGTATATGTACTTCCTGTGAGATAGCAAAATATTGTGGAAAGGGCATATTCCTGAGCCCCTAGAATTGGTCAATGTCTCACAACCAGATTGTGTCAATCAAACAATTGGTTGGCTGTGTGTGTGTGTGTGTGTGTGTGTGTGTGTGTGTGTGTGTGTGTGTGTGTGTGTGTGTGTGTGTGTGTGTGTGAGTGTGTGTGTGCATGTGAATATGTGTGTGTGTGTGTGTGTGTGTGTGTGTGTGTGTGTGTCTGTGTGTGTGCTTGTTTATACTCATGTGCTTGCGTGTATATGTGCAGTAAAACCGAGGTAGCATAGACATTTCAGAAATACATTAAGACAAACTGTTTACAAAGACAGAGGACAACTTTACTGCCCTTTGAAGCAAGTTAATACATACACTTTGTCTGTCAAATTATTACACGGGTCAGTAGGGCCATTTCTGACCAACCCTCAACCCTGTCCACAACCTGGCTCAAGCACCATGTGCTACATGAGGATGTAAGCACACCTTCAGTATAGACAGTGCATGAGACAGTGTTAAGTTATGCTTAGTTATGTGTCTTACTCCACAATTCTGAGTCAAGATGAGAGAATAATAAGTCTTTAAAGTTATAGGCTAAGACCAATCCAATGACTCATTCAGGTCATTGTCATACTGTTCCTTGCAAATATTGCTGCAGTGTGAGCTGCTTTTTTGCACCTCAGCTGTGTGATTTACATCAACAAATACCTCACATTTGTACTAACCGGTCATCACCAACACCTGGCCTCCCCCTATACTTAATGGGAACTTAGATGTTTTTTTCCCTTGCATACTAGACTATAATTCTAATACTTTTGTGTACATTGATTGTCATATTTAATTGTCATTTTTATTTTATTTTTTATTATTACATCATTAGTGTCTACTCATGCTTTAGTGTATCCTACGTATTCCACTATCAACATGTGTGTGTATATATGCTTTATTAATTCCATCCACACTCCTGTTTTAATTGATACTATCTAACTCACTGGAGCTTTTCTCCCCAGGCCTCTTCTTAAAATGGTTATTTATTATCCATTTGGACTTTCCAATAAACAAATATCAATTAAATAAATAAATAAATACATCTAGTAATTTTATCTTAGCCTCTGACTGCTGCATCCTCTGAGTTGAGTTGTTGCTCCCCCTCACCCCCTCTACTTAAATATATTAACTCCTAGATCGCACTACAGTGGGGAAAAGGATATATTTCCTTATCCCCACTGTAATGTGCTTAGATGAATTGGCTTTTGCGAAAGTGCACTGTCGATGTAGTGCACTTTCGTTTAAGTGGGTTTGATCTGTTTGTCTAAAAAGTGTGTTTTTGACAAGCATAAGTAGCAAGTAGACCCATATATATATAAAACCAAATACTGGAACATCTAACAGAGGAAAGCCTGCTAACACCCACACAATATGGGTTTCTTCCCCATCATAGCACTTCCGCTGCTCTTGTTACTTTCATTCAGACCGTTGCCAAAGCCCGTGATGAAAACAAACTAGTCTCTTGCCTTTTCCTTGATTTATCAAAAGCTTTCGACACTGTATCTCACAATCTGCTTCTAATTAAACTTAAAAAACTCTCTGATAGACTTCACTCTGGCAGATGGCTACCAGCCTCCTCTCCCTTCCTTCCTGTTCATACTGGTGTACCCCAAGGTTCCATTCTAGGGCCCCTCCTATTTATCATCTTTACAAATAATCTATATACATTCTGCCCCCACTCTTCTCTAATCCAATATGCAGATGATTCCACCCTCATATCTTGCTCCAACAATCCTCCCACCTTCTGTCTGTTACCCAAGACTCACACTTTTCTGTGGAAAAAATGGCTAACTAGCAATGAACTCTTACTTAATCCAAAAAAACACAAAACTTCTTCTCTTCCTCCCTAAATCTCTACAACATTGTAAAAACACCTTCTTAGTCACATCCCTTAATAATACCACTATCTCAGTAGAAACCCATACTAAATTCCTTGGCGTTCTTATTCACGATCAACTCAAATTTTATATACATATTCTACAAGCTATCACAAATGGGCGGCCATGGTGGTGCAGCGGTTAGCGTTGCTGCCTCACAGCAAGAGATTCTCTGGTTTGATCCTCGGCTGGGGTGCCTTCTGTGTGGAGTCTGCATGTCCTCCCTGTGGTTTCGTGGGTTTCCTCCAGGTGCTCTGGTTTCCTCCCACATCCCAAAGATATGTTGTAGGTGGTTTGGACACACTAAATTGGCCCTAGGCATGAGTGCGTGCATGTGTGTGCCTTCTCTGGAAGGTTGGGTGCTGGGCTGGCAACTCGACACTGTAAAACTCCACTGCCAATCATGAGCGGATGGTGATCCACTGTGGTGACCCCTAACCAGGAAAAGCTGAAAGAAGGAGAATTCTATAAGCTATTACAAACACACCAAAAACTAGGCCTATTGTATAGAAATAAAAAAAAAACCTGATGAAGTACACAAGACGTTCACTTGCTCAAGCTTTTCTATTGCCTACTCTATTTTATGCTGCATGTATACTCACTAATCTCCAATCTAACCTCATGGCAAAACTTGAATCCACCTACAATAAAATTGCTAGATTTGCTGCTAACCTACCCTACCACCCCCATCACTGAACTGCCCTAAACAAATCTCTTATGGCTCCAACTCACACACTCAGTACTAGCTAATCCCTCCCTCTGCCCTGCTGTCTCTATCCTAATCTCTCCCTGCAATGTAGACCAACATCTCCTGGAAGTCTATAAACCCTCAAAGCAAATTGATAAAATACTATATAGCCACTCTTTTGCCTGCACCTGGAATAAACTTCCTCCTTACCTTAGAGCCATCAGTAAAAGTCCCAGTTTTAAAAAACACTAACAGATTACATGCTTAATACATGGACTGTCCATGTCTTACTCCAACATGACCTCTTCTTCCTCATATAACCTGTTTTCTAGCAGTCAAACAGATATATTGAATTGACACTCCATTATATAATTGGAGGGCTATTTGCCAATGTGGTAATTGTACTCTTTCTCTATGTGTGAATGCAACTGTTTAATTCATGTTAATAAGTCATGTTTTGCTAATGTATCATATTTATTAGTTAAGCTTTGTATTTGTATTTGTAGTACTTGTATAAGTTTTATTTATATTTTTATGCTTGGAACTTTTCTCATCAGGTCTCTGCTTAAAAAAGGCTTATTGCCCAGTCAGACTAACCTGGTTAACAAATGTCAAATAAAAATAAATAAATAAATAATATATAAGCATAAAGAATTTAACATATATAATCCTACACACACAAACACACACAATGAGCTTCATCGCTATCTCTCTCTCTCTATATATATTTTATATATATATATATATATATATATATATATATATATATATATATATATATATATATATATATATATATATATATATATATATATATATACATATATATATATATATATATATATATATATATATATATATATATATATATATATATATATCTATATATATATCATCATCTTCTTTTGGCTGTTCCCGTTAGGGGTCGCTACAGCGGATCATCTGTTTCCATTTCTTCCTGTCCTCTGCATCTTGCTCTGTCACACCAACCACCTGCATGTCCTCTCTCACTACATCCATAAACCTTATCTTAGGCCTTCCTCTTTTCCTGTTACCTGGCAGCTTCATCCTTAGCATCTTTTTCCCAATATACTTAGCATCCCTCCTCAGCACATGTCGAAACCAACGTAATCTTGCCTCTCTGGCTTTGTCTCCAAACCCTCAAACCTGGGCTGACCCTCTAATATACTTATTCCTAATCCTGTCCAACCTCATCACATTCAGTGCAAATCTTAACATCTTTAACTTTGCCACGTCCAGCTCTAACTCCTGCCTTTTTGTGAATGCCACTGTCTCCAACCCATATAACATAGCTGGTCTCACTACCCTCTTGTAGACCTTCCCTTTCACTCTTACTGGTACTCGTCTGTCACAAATCACTCCTGACACTCATCTCCACCC
>NC_056725.1:1905872489-1905997489 GCF_019279795.1 Protopterus annectens
GGTTAAACTAAAGAAAAAATGTTGATTTTACTTGGCAAAACCTGCATTTAATTTCATTTGTATGTAATGAACTGCACTTTTTATACAGGACTGGTGGCTTCAGCTGCTGTACTCTTCCACGTTGATGAATTTTGGCTGGCAGTTTGGCAAACTCTATTAATACCAAAGTTCTGAGATTACACTCATTGGTACCAATATGAGTGTAATTACCTAAGACAAACAGAGGTAGTGAGAGTATTGTAGAGTGGAGGGATTTTTATTTTGATTGCATGTGTGTGGATACATATGCAAAGACGGACAGAGAACAACATTTACTACAGGCCACAGTGCTTGCAGCCAAGGGTATGGTTGAGGTACGTAAGTTAATGTCTACCCCATGGAAAATGTTACTCTTAAAACAGTTTACTCAAGAAGAAGATTTTAAGACTTATCTTACTGCCTTCAAATGGTATGCCTACCAAGAAGACAGGACCGAGAGGATCTTATCAGTCCAGTGACTGGAGAACTGTTACAAGTTTTTATGGACATTCTGGGGACTGATTAGCAGGATAATGATGAAGTAAAAAAATATTACATGACAAAGCCAGTGCTGCATTAGAGACACAAAGCTGAAAAATATCATACCTGCACATTTTCTTATAAAATGGGAAGGTCACAGTTATCTAACTTAAAGCAAATAATTATTCTACGAGTGTCACAACATAAAATAAAAATAAATACTGAAATAATGGTACTTGGCATATTTAAAATATCTTTACCTATTACTTTAACAAAATGGCTTTATCAGACTGAACCTAAATACCCTGACAATTTTTACTGCTCCAATAGCAGGAGTTTTAAGTCATAAAATTATTTATCAAACTAATCTGTCCGTGTCAAATGGTGGCTGAAAAAAAACAATAGTTGTAGGCATACTGTGTTATAAATGTGGAAAAAGTCACATAAATAGACTTTGTACAAATGACAGTATACTGTTACAGTTATGAAGACTACAACATCCAAAAAGCATGCTAATATTGATGTGATGCCAATGGAATGTGATAATTTATCTGCTAAGATGATTGAAACTGCATTCTGTTGCTGTCCTACTGCACACTTAAGTATGCAATATTATAATTAATAGGAGAGAGCTGGAAGGAATGTTAGACTCAGGCAGTAAAGTCCCACTTCAAAAGGGACAGTATACTGCACATAGAAAGGAAACCCCTACTAAAAAGGCATATGAATTAGCATAAATTCATGAAATAAAGACACAGTATCCCATTACTCAGATAGAAATACATGTGATGGCTGGGAAGGGAGTTTGTCCTATTGTAATTATACCTAGTTTAACATATAGCATGATACTAGAGAGAGTTTTCCCCCACATTAAAGAATTTTGAAAGTAATGTGGAGATGGGTAATCCTTTTGATATATCTCCTTATCGGAGTGATAAGGGTGGAGCAATCAACAGAGACAGTCATTAGAATGTATGAGTTCAACAAAGGTTAAATACTGCACATCCACAAGGCAAATGGCACAAGAGTCACTCACACTAAGGATCTTAACTGTGACATTAACACAACATGCTGGATTGACAGCTAAATCTCCCAGAGATCGCTGCTACTTTGGAATAAGCTTCCAATTTACATGAAGCAGAGCTTCTCACCGATCCTATTCAAGTGCAACCTGGACAAATGGATGGGATACAGCAACTTCAACCCCTCATGAACAGTCAGTGTTTATTACAGATTTGCTCTGCAAGTCACATCCATCTAACCAAGGACAATTGAGGCAAATCAGGATTAACATGGCTAGGCTTGTAAGGGCTCCTATGAACTTATGAACCTATAAGGCATAATATTAGAACCAACTAAAGCTACCAACATTTGCCCAGGGGCACAGAAAGAGAAACAATGTGCACTGATTATACATATATATCAGCAGATACCTAGAACCAATCAATCTTCAAAATCAGAATCTGTAAAAAGGAAGAACTTACTAATGTATTGCATCTTTCTGTGACAGAACAGCTTGCAGAAGATGAAACAGCAGAAGGAGATGCTTACACAATATATTGCAGCTAGAAAATATTGACCAGTAGAGAGTAGAAATGTCAGTGCCATTTGAAAATATTACAAAGAAGAGAGTGACAAACAGAAATGATGAGAAGGCATCACACTTTGAAAGGGTGTATGGGAAATAAACAACTTGAGCTGAATTTTAAACATTCAGTCAAGCTAAAGTGGACAGCCACAGAAATGAAAAATTCTAATCAGAAGGTAGATGCTGAAAAGAAGAAATATAATGGCAAGACAGATTTCACAAGGGCTTGATGGAGAAACAGTACCTGGTCTGAGTTCTAAATGTAGTACTGCCAGTCCAAAATTGAAAAATCAAATAAAGGAAGAGATTAGGCAACATGTATTTATAAGTAAAAAAGGTAAAATGAAGACAAAATATGTTATAAGGTGTGTTTTTCAGAGGTAAAGCAATGCAGAGAACAAAAAGGCAATGAAAGAGTAGTATCCATTAAGACTGAGAGAGACAGGGAGAGCAACACTGAAAAAAGCAAGAAAGAGTTGAAAGTGATGCATACTGAAGGAAAAAATAACTATGAGAAGAACCCTAATGATGTCTTTGTTGAGTCAAAACACAGAATCTCTAAGCAAAAGGAACAACATTCTATGCATCATGCTCAGAACAAAACAGAACAAAAACAGAGCTAAAGAAGAGAAAGCAAATAGCAATAAAGAACACTGGTGTGTTTATTTTTCTGGAAGAAATTCTAGACACTATGACCCTCCTGACAATATTGATAGATGAGGAGGCATTACGTCTACCTTACCTGACCCTGAGAAAACTCTGGAATTGGCTGACCTTAAGGTAAGTTGATTACATTTTAAGAAAGCAGAGTGAGGTGACAACACTTTCATCAGATCAAAGTAAGTTTAGCTGAAGCTGTAGGGGGAAAAGCTGAACATAATGCTCCTACTTTTAACCTACGCATTGAATTACAAAGTGACTTGCTGCACAGAGTAAGTAAACCTGCAGTAAGAGACCAAAGCTAAATGTTGGCCAAAACACAGAGATGGCAGATAGCTTATGTAGTCAGGGTAACATATCCGGCAAGGCAGTAAGTCACATGTAGAATGACATAGCAGAGGTTTGGAAGATTAAGGAAACCAAAATGAGTAGAAACCCTGTATTATGTAATGGATCAAAAAATACCTCTAACATGCTGAAGAATTCTTTCTCTAAAATGCCTATCGGTTTTTCCAATATAAAAGCATGAGTAATCATTGCAGGTTGCAATGTAGTCATGCAATCTGCATAAAAATGTGGAGTATACCTATTACAAAAAGTAGGGCATTGTAAAATTTGATTGGTTTACAATTCTTTTAAATGCGCTTCTCAAACTCATAGTTTTAGATCTGAAGAAGGTTTTAATGGAAAGAGCTCATCCGAATTTATTTATTTTTCATTAAAGTGTTTCATTATATGCTCCATTACATGGTGTCCACACTGGTTTTAATTTTTGGCTTCAACATTTGTTGCTTACAGTGCCGGACTTTAACGATTTGCAACATTTTTTCCCTTTAGTTTTGAAATGTTAGACAATGTAGATATATCAGTAGTGTAGAGCAACATCTGTGGGGTCAAGCAAGTAATCCAAAGTTAAATGTCTTGATGTCTGAACCAAAGCTAAAGGTATGATGGGAGGTACATGGTTTAAAGTGTGCAAGCAAAACCCAAAATCACAGTGTAGTGAGTGTAATATGAAGTCCTGAAGGGCAAGATAAAAAGCAGTAGTTATTCTTGCTGAATAACATAGTATATTTTCTGATAACAATAGACAAATGAATAATCAGAGCAAAGTAGATTAAACAGAACATGTAGTGATGCTAATAAACTTAGTATAAAGCAAGCATTCAGATGAAAGCAGTAGCATCGGCCTTCGACAGGGTGAAGTAGACCCAAATAAACCACAATATACAAAATAGAAGAAGGCAATGAAGCAATACAAAATACAAGAAAGCAAAAACAAATTAACCTCTCCTACACAGCAATCTATGACAGAGTCTGAGTGAGCTTTTCCAGTAAAACAGTAAAAGTAAATGTTCCTCACCTAATGCCAGTCCAGCTAAGCAGGTTGTCACAGGATAATCCAATGATGTGGCAGCAGACATGGCACACTGTCATTGCTCTTCACTCCTCTGGGGCAGTTGTAGTATATAAGGTACATAGCATTACATATAGTAATATCATGCTGCAGAGGGTTGGGATGTCACGTAGTACATATTCCTTTAGAATGCAGCCTGATTGAAGACACCATATTAGCTAAACACGGAGATGTTACATGGTGTCAGTTTGGATAAATATATCTATACAAATGAAAAAAATATATGTGGCTTGCTTAAACGTCATTATGGATAGTTCATTCAAGGCAAATGTGCTTAGAATGGCTTGTGTCCAGCACCTCATTCCTCACTAATTCTGTGCATACAATGTTGTTGTTGTTTTTCTTTTGGCTTTTCCCGGTTAGGGGTCGCCACAGCAGAACTCCGGTCCACTAATGATTGGCCGTAGATTTTTACGGTGCCGAGGTGCCAGCTTGACACCCAACCTTCAACAAAGGCATGCCCACTCATGCACATCTTTCAAACGCTACTCGGCCACGGGGAGGACATGAAGACTCCACACAGAAAGCGCTCCAGCCGAGAATCGAACGGGAGAACCTCTTGCTGTGAGAAAAAAAATTGTTTTTGCTTTCTTGTATTTTGTATTGCTTCGTTGCCTTCTTCTATTTTGTATATTGCGGTTTATTTGGGTGTACTTCATCCTGTTGAAGGCCGACAATATTGTCGGCACCAAAATGTCGAAAGCGAAAGTCATCACGTACGTAAATGGAAATCTCCGTAAGGGGGAGATTTCCATTTACTGCAATGTAGTGCGATCTCAAAGTTGGTATATTTAAGTAGCGGGGGGTGGGGGGTGCAGGGGGGCTTGCCCCCCCTGCATAGAGCAATTTGTGTTGTGTTTGGGTGTTTTTTTTTTTTTTAGTGTGTTCGATGTTCGGGGGTTTTGACATTTTCGTGTTGATTATTATTCTGTCAACTGTTTGAGGTTTTGACAGTGTAATATAAACACATTTATTTTATCTACACTGTGTTTTACTTGTATTCTGCTTTTAATTGCATATTTAATGTATGAAATAGACCACGGATTGTGAATCACACCGAAATTAGAACAAGTTAAATAAGTTTAATTACCTGTGACTTGAGGGTGGTGCTAGTAACTAAACCTTCTGTTTAAGGGGTAAAATAAAACATTTTAAGGCTTTACTGGAAAAACTCACTCAGACTATCATAGATTACTGTGAGGCAAACGTTAGTTTGTTTTTTGTACTGCTTCATTGCATTCTATTTTGTATTTTGTTGTTTATTTTTCTTTACACTGTGTTTTACTTGTATTCTGCTTTTAATTTCATATTTAAACTAGGAAATAGACCACGGCTGCTGTCCATCCCACTATTTACCATAGAGCCAGAACACAAAGTGTCTACCTTCTTCTAATCTTTCTTACACTTTTAAAATTAATGGCTCTCAACTTAAATAACTAAAGTTTATGTTACCCCATTTCATATTTAACTGCTTAGTGCACATTGCAAACCTTAGGATGTTAACTCAGTTTTTCCACCTTACCTTTAAAATCTGCAGCATGTACTCCAAGACCACCAATTATTGAAGAGCCCACATTCTGTCCATCAGTTGTCATCTTGGGATTAGTTCTTCTCTTTTGCTTCTGGTCAGAGAAGGAGCATAGGGATATTTTTTTCCTGGAGACTGCTGATCACCAAAAAGCCTGATAACTGCTTCATAGGTCCCAGCTTGGAATTTGTGCTTATATTTTACTCTTGGTGACAGAAAGGACAGATTGCATAGATTCCCGACTGCTTCTTCCTGATTGGTTTGACTGCTATTCAAGGCATCTACCAGGAAAAGGCTACAACAAGCCAACAGACCCTTGTGTCATCTGAGAAAAGAATATTGATCACCAAAGATCCTGCCGACTGCTTCTCATCTTTGGATTGGTGCTGCTGTTTTGCTTCTGGTGAGAGAAGAAGCATTGTAGCAAAGAGAGCATTGTATCCCAGCAGCATTAAGCTGCGGTGAGACCAGCACTAGTATTAGCCAAGAAGTAGCCATTCAGGCAAATCCCCTCTCTTCATCATTCTTGACAAGGCTAATTGTTTCTTTCCAATGAGGGCTGCTTGACTTGCTACTGTCTAACCTAATTTTAGAATATCTCCCTAAATACTTCCTCCATAAATCATCTGGGACTACTTCTTAGTTTCCCTTCATACGTTTTGCAGTGCTCTGTATAGATGCAGACACCCTGTAAAAGTACCTTTGAAATTTCACCAATACTTAGTAGTGGACAGGGCAACTAGGTTGCAGTGACAGCACTGCCCCCAGAGTTGCAGACCAGATACTCCTGACATTACTTTGTATTTTCATTCACTGCAACTGTCTAATCATTCAAAAAGGGTCTGTTGGGATGGATATGAATGTTCCCTTTATCTCTGTTACCAGCTTGGTGGATATGGGTATCCTGAGGTAATATAGAAATTGCCTCATGTTTACTGACAACCAATTAATTCTCAAACAAACTGATATGGTATGCGCGAGACGTACTTACACAATGTCACTGGAAGCAAAGCTCTCCCATAAAAGTACTCGCAATATCAATAAGGTTGTCAGTAGTCCACATGCTGCACCCATCACATACAATTCAAAGCAGACATAGACAGACATATGTTGAGGCACTTAAATGTAACCTTCCTAAACCACAGAGACCTCCTAGACAAAGTACACATAACAAATACCCTCAGCATCCCCAAATGCACTCTTTCAAAAACAACACCTACATTAACACATGCAGCCACATCTCATAGAGCCTCTACTTCTAGGCTCATATGACAAGCCACCACACAATCCAACATTGTGCTCATTGGAGCCTCCATTGTGAGACACACTGATGTCCCTCTCACTGGACTAAGTAAAGATAAAGTCAGAGTGAGTTGCTTGTCAGGGGCCAGGATCTGCCACATTACACATGCACTCATGTCACTGGACCACAAGTATCAGTATGACTCATTCATAGTCCATGTGGGTCTAAAGGACCTGAGACATTCCCCCCTAGACTATATGAAGAGAGACATTCATGGAGCTCTCAGAATATGTGTCCCTGGCTGGCTTGATCCTAGCATTGAACATCATTTTACCTTCTGCAATGATGATGCCACAATACGAACAGAAGATGAATAATTGGTTTAGTTTCTGGTGTAATTCTAAGGGGGTGCAGTATTTATCAGCATGGAAGGAGATGGTCAACAGATCATGCTGCTTTGCCAGGGATGGTCTGCACTTCTCCTCTCTTGACTTTAAATTTTATCTAAAACATTGTCCTCCCCCATAGTGTCTTTTATAGGCAATGCCAAACTGAAAGTGCTTTCAACATAGCAAATCTAAACCAAGAAAATTTAAAGGTGTTACTGCTCAATACTAGGAGTCTGAACAAAAACTCCACTCCCTACAAGATATCCTCACCCTAGAGAATGCTGATGTCTGTGCAGTCACTGAGATATGATTCAAAGCTGAAGACAGCACACTGGCAGTGCAAGGCTTTAATGCTTTCCACACATTTAGACCAGCTACTACACAGACAGGGACTAAAGGTGGAGGTGTCTCGATTTACATCAAAAACAAATATACCTCAAGGCTGGTCAAACAGGACAATGCACTTGAGCTTCTCCATGTTTAAATCACCATAGACAAAATCCCATACCACTTCCTTATAAGTTATAGGTCCCCCTCTATGACCCAAGAAACCCATAACATATATTTAAACTTATTGGAAACACTCACCATCCAACACAATACCTATTAACTGGGAATCATATATGACATTAACCATACAGGCACAGAAATTCCTGGATTTTGTAAACACAAACTCCCTGGACCAGATTGTCAATTCACCAACCAGGAGTCCAAATATTCTGGATCTAGTCCTCACTAAATATGGAAGAGTGCTGCACACCCCATGGTGTAATGTCTACTCTGGTAAGGTCAGACCACAAAATGGTCTCCTTTGAAGTAAAAATGTAACCTGAAACCCCTGCTAATCATGGGATTTTCAGGAACTACTTTAAGGATAACTTTCTACTATTAAGTGATAACCTGGCAAAATGTTAAGCCCCCATTAACTCCGAGAACACTGCTGCCTATAAGGAACTGTTCACAGGAACCATCTACAAACATTAATAGCTGCATAAAGGCATCTGTACCCAGCAGGAAGAAGTATAGAACTAACTCAAAAAAACAAGCCAGCCTGGTGTTATCACAACATAAATAGGCTGTATAATAGAAGGAAGAAAATTGTGGCAAAAATTAAGAGATGTAGCATCCAGCAGGATAAAAGTACCCTCATAAAACTAAAACAACTCCGAGGACAAATAAAGTCTATGAAAGCCAAATTTGAGGCAGATTTGGCCTGCCAGGCCAAAGACAACCACAAAGAATTGTTTAGCTATGTCTGCAACCTCAAAGGCAATACACAGTTGTGTGCAGAGCTCATTGTAAATGGAGCCACCTATACTGAGCCAGAAGATACAGTAAACCTACTGCCAGACAAATTCAGCTCCAATATTATCCCTCTCTCCCTCTCAGTTCACTGCAGGAAATACCATCAAATATAACTTTCCCTGCTATCACAAGGAAACATGTCCTTATTTCTCTCACTAAGGCCAAGAACACTCACCAATGGTCCCAGACAATATCTCAGGATAACTTATAAATAGCATGAAACATGACCTATCAGTCGCTCTGGAACTGCTATTTAGCTAGAGCCTTCAAAGAGACTTCATGCCTCATGAATGGAGAACAGAAGCAGTCATCCCTCTGCACAAAGGTGGGCTATCTACAGGTCCAGGAAATTACAGATCCATAAGTCTAACTGGTCTCATTTGCAAAGACATGGAAATCTGGTTTTGTCAAGGGCAGGTCATGCCTACTAAATCTGGTAGATGTCTTTGAAAAGGTCACCAAAGCAATGGATGAGGGCAAAATGGTTCACACTGCCTACCTTGACCTGGTCAAAGCATTTTACACAATACCCCAATCAGGGATTGTTGACAAACTCAAGAGGTTAGATAAATACCTTAATGTCACCCAGTTGATAGCCAGATGGTTCACAGACAGGACCCAGGAGGTTAGAATTGGGGAGTTCACCTTTACAAAGAAGCCAGTCACAATCAAAGTTCCTCATGTTGGAACTGCTCCTTATTGGTATTTGCTTCTCTGAAGTCAAGGCCAATGGCAATGGCCTCTGGCTGACTAAATTTGCAGGTGATTGCAAATTAGGAGCAGTCATAGAATCCCTCACTGACACAAATTTTCTCTAGGAAGAGCTGACACAGATGAATAACTGGTGTCAGAACCATGGACTAAAACTAAATAGGTTCATAGGTGCATAGGTAGGTACTAGGCTATCAGCCCTGGGGTCTATATAAGCCTAGCCAAAAAGGTTCTCTGGCTTTCACCCCCCAAGAACATTATTTGCCAATAAATGCATAATATCATCCTTCAGAAATTTATCCAACACTGGTAACTATCATATACATAACACATCCATAAGAGTTGACTCCATTGCCTGAGGCTTGGGGACACACACAGACAGTAGTCTAGCCTTGACCATCATGTGTCTACAGTAGTGAGAAATATTTATATGTTGTAATACTTATAAACAAAGGTATGGCATTTAGGTCCATGGAGGAAATTGTCCCACTATATTTGGCATTCATTAGACACACCATTCAGTACAATAGCATGTACCTAACCAGGCACATCCAACAATTGGAATGCCCACAGAAGTTTCTCACTAAAAGAATACAGTGTATAAGTAACATGTTCTTTTCAGACTGCCTCAAGGGTTTATCCCTGTATTCTGTCTCCTACTGGCTGTTGAGGGGAGATCTATGCCTGGCATAGTCAGACCTCCTGATGGACCTTAAGCATATCTGCAAAACAAATAGCACCACAATTACTCATTGTAAAGACTTAAACCTTGCCTTTGATATAAATAGGACCTGCTGGAGAGAGACACAAATAGAGAAAGGCTGGTCAACCAGGACAATGCTATATTTTGTCTAGTTGATTAGCACAGGTGCATGTTGCATGTATCCTAGAAACTACCCCTTCTCTGAAACAGGCTCCACATCTATGTGAACCAATTCAAATGTAACTTGGGCAACTGAATGGGAAACAGGTAATTTATCTCTGTTTTGGTGCCTGTGTCTCTAATGGACACAGGCAGCCTGTAAATAGTTCATCTCTTATGCCCTTGCTTGTAAACATTTCAACACTCAAGCACATGCTTACATTTATCATGGGTGCCAGAACTTGTCAGATATTTGGGATGCATGGTTAGGCTTAACAAGAGCCTTGTGGTCATTAGCCTAGTACACCCCTATGGACCTATATGGGTATAAAATCTGTCTGAGTATAGATGTTTATTGTAACTTGTTGAGGCACAGAGTGAGGAATTAAATGATTATGATCTTGGCATGCTTGTCCTCTGACAAGTAGCAAAGAGCAGGAAAATGCTGGGTATTATTTAGAAAATTGAGAAAGTTTCAGTGGTGTGTCTTAAGTTAGTATTACAACACTTGATCTACATTTTTATCTCATTTCTTAAGTAGAGAAAACTGGAGGAGAATGTCTGCATGTGACACTGTGTAGCATCCATTTCCAGCAGATGTTCATAGGTTCATAGGTTCATAGGTAGATACTAGGCTATTGGCCCTAGGGCCTATACAAGCCTAGCCAAAAAGGTACCCTGGCTTTCGCCACCCAAGAAAATTATTTTCCTGTGACCCTGTCAAGCAGAACCACAGAAGTGATCCCTGGGGTGAATTTCCTATTACCCATCCAATCATCAAGATTTTTCTTGAAGAGTGCTAATGAGGAGCTCTATTTGACATAAATAGGTAGTCTGTTCCAGAGTATGGGAAGTCTCTGGGACAATAATCTATCCCTCCAGCATGTTCTGTTTATTGTGGTGACAAGGTTTAGGTCCCTAGAGAGTGTAGCTCAGAGGGATTGGGATTTCATTAAGTGGAGCATGTCCAACAGCTCTGGGTTTGGCATAGCTTTGTATGTTAGGCAGCAATCACCTCTGAGTAGGTGATATGCGACGGAGTAAAGCTGGAGTTTTTTTAGACGGTCTGCGTAAGGCATCTGTTTGACGCCAGTAATCCTCTTTGTGAGGTATTTTTGCGGCCTTTCCAGTTGCTGTAGATGTCTTGTGAGGTACATACCAAAAGGGGCATTGTACTCTATAATGGGTCTAATGAGTGATGAGTAGAGGGGAACAATGACCTCTTTTTTTCTGGATGAGAAACCTTTTTTGATGAGGTGTGCCACGTAGAAGGATTTCCTGACCACTGTGGTGATGTGATTATCAAAGGAGAGACTACTGTCCACCTGTGACGCAAGGTCCCTTATCACACTTTTGGTGTTAAGTAGACTACTGCCTATGTGGTAGTTCATGGGTACAGAGTTTTTACCAAAGGGGATGACAATGCACATTTTGGCATTGAGCTTGAGACCATGTCTTTGACACCAGGCATCTGTCTCAGTGAGGCCCTTTTGTAGGATGTCCACATTGTTAGGAGTTTCGATTATGGCTCCTAGTTTGCAGTCATCTGTGAATTTAGTTAGCCAAAGACCTTCTGTGTTAGCCTGTACTTCAGAGAAGTAGATACCAAACAGGAGAGGACCCAGGACTGAACCCTGTGGTACTCCACTTGTCACTGTTCTGAAGTCTGATTTTTAAGTCTGATACTTTCACAGTGTGGGTTCTGTCAGTAAGCCAGTTGGCAACCCATCTTGTGAAATAGGGATTTATACCTAGTTTAGTGAGTTTATCTATAATTCCAGAGTGGGGGATGGTGTTGAACACCTTAGCAAGATCTAGATAGGCTGTGTGAGCCACCTTACCCTCATCTATGGCTTTGGTGACTACTTCAAAGAAGTCTGTCAGGTTTAGGAGACATGATCTGCCTTTTACAAACCCAAACTGTGTGGGGTCCAGATTTTGGAGACCTCCAATGTCTTTGTTTATGAGTTCCATGATGATACGTTCCATGGCCTTGCAGACCAGGCTCATCAGGCTAATGGAGCAGTAGTTCCCAGGATCTGTTGTGGCCCCCCCTTTGTGGAGTGGGATAACTGTCACGGTGCACCATTCAATGGGCATAAAGCCTGAGTCGAGGCTATGATTGAACATGGTACTTAGGTGGGGTGCCAGTTCATTCTGTAGTTCATGTAGAAGGCAGCCTGGGATGTTGTCAGGTCCCATGGATGCTGTGGTCTTGGCTTTGGAGAGTGAGGTTTTAACTGTGCAGCTGTGATTTGCATTCTTCCAGTATAAAGATGGGCCCTTTAGGGTGTGTGTGTGTGGGGGGGTAAAGTTAGCACTGAACCTATCTGCCAGGATGTTGGCAATATCAATTGGTTCTGTATATTTAGTGTCATTGTGCTGTAACTCAGAGCAGATCTTAGTGTTGCCATTAAGATTCTTGACATAGCTATAGAATGCTTTGTGGTTATCTTTAGAATCAGTAGCAATTTTGTTTTCATAACTAGCTTTGGAGGATTTTATGAGGGATCTCAGATTCTTACTGAGGCTGACCAGGGAGTTTCTCTAATCATGGGATTTTACTCTTTTTTGCAACAGTTTCTTTCCTTTGTTGTAGAGTTTGTTTATGGCAGATGACTACCAGATTGGCTTCCTTTTTTTTGGAGGAGAGCATCTTGGTTCTGTTAGGGATAGCATGATCCATGCACTCGTGTAAGTGCTTATAAAGTGCATTTGTGTAGGATTCAGCAGTCGTACCTCTATTGTCCATCTGCATGGGTGTCTTGAAGTCTGTCACTTCTGTCTTAAGAAGCATGAAGTTGACCTTGGAGAAATTTTTTCCGGTTGTTTTCCTAATGGGGGGTGGGAGCGGGATGTGGATGTCTAGGGTGATTAGCTTGTGGTCAGATCTGACCAACAAGGAGCTGACCTCTGGTGTAGAACACTGGTCACTCATGTTAGTGATGACCAGGTCTAGGATAATGCTGCCCCTGGTGGGGGTGTGGATAAGCTTGATCCAAGGCATTTGAACTGATGATTTCCAGAAAATGTTGAGCAAAAGAGTTGGTACATGAGTAGTTTTCCCAGTTAATGGTAGGGTAGTTGAAATCACCCATGATTAGAGTGTTGGGTTGTACCTTAATATTTTCCAGTGTATCAAAAACAGATAAGAGGGAATCCTGGGGCATGGTGGGAGGTTTATAGCAAGCTACAATCTGGATTGCGGTTTTGCCCAGAGTTCGTTGAACTTGGATAATCTCAAATGCATTATGCTGAGCAACTAGCTTGGAGGTGTGGATATCCTTAATGAATATAGACACTCCTCCACCTTTAGTGTTTCGGTCTGGGTTTGGTGGCCAAAAGGTGTGGTATGAATTATAGCCTGGTAATGCAGGGATGCACTCTGGAGCTTTGAACCACGTCTCTGTCACTGCACAGATGTCAATGTTTTCCATTTTAAGGAGTGCCTCGAGTGATTGCATTTTGAGGTTTAGACTTCTAGCATTGAGTAGCATTACCCTCAGATTTTGCTTGCTTGTACCTGTTACGGTCATGAATTTGTCATTTGAACCTTGTCTAAAAAAGGCACTATAGGCATAGCAAGAGCCTTTGCCAGTATCCGGAATCCCAAGAGCGACAGGTGCAGGCCATCTCTGGCAAAGCAGCATGGTCTGTCGATCATGTCATCCCAGGCAGACAGATACAGGATTCCCTTAGAATGACACCAGAAGCTTAGCCAATTGTTAAAGTCAATCATTTTGTCCTTGTATTGTGGTATCATTCTGGGTGATGGCAGGACGCTACTCAGGGCTAGGGTCATACCTGCCTGGGCCACAAGATCAGAGAGCTCCTCCATGTCTCTTTTCATGTAGTCCAGGGAGGTACGTCTCAGGTCATTCACACCAACATGGACAATGACAGAGTCATATTTGTACTTATTGTGGAGTGACCTGAGTGCGTGCGTTATGTGGCAGATCCTGGCACCTGACAAGCAGCTGTCAGTAACTTTTTCCTTGTTTAGCCTGGTGAGTGGAACATCAGTGTGCCTGACTATACAGTCACCTATGACTAGAGTGTTGGGTACGTTATGCCTTATGGGCTGTAGTTGAGTGGCACACTGAGTATGTGGACTATGTGTCATTTGGGTTGTGTTGGGTGGTGGAGGTTGCTTGCATTTCTGCTTTGGAGGTCTCTGTTGTTTGGGCAGATTTGTACTGAGAGCCTCCATGAATGTAGGTGTGTGTTTTGTGCTTTTGTGTGTGTATTTTGGTGGTGTAGGTTTTGAGGGACTATATGATGAGTGTGGTGCAGTGCAAGTGTTTACTTTCTCCTCTTGACTGTCTAGGTCAGTCTTTGGTGAAGAGATCTTTGCTTCCAGTTTGGCTATATAAGTGCATCTCTCACAGGTCGTAGTGTTGGGTGGTAGGAGGAGAGGGTTGTCTATGTACATGAGGCAATTGCTGCATTGTCCTATGATGCCCAGATTCATCAGGTAGACAGAAGAAAACACCGGGAGCTGACCTTTAGACATGCCTGAATAAGTGCTTATTTATTAAGTACTAAAAACTGTTTTCCTCTAGACAAGTGAGAAAAGTTGAGTGTTGTAGTAATTTGTAACTTATTTAGTGCTTACAATGAGTTCCGAACAAGTGCTGAGCTCAAAGAAACAGATTTGAGTGCTAAAAACTAAAAAGCTGGCTAGTTGCAAGGGAAATTTTGAAGAACAGACTTTATGGCGCCAGAAATAGTTTAACCCTAGTTAAGTGTGGGGGGGGGGCTTAGAAGCTCAGTAACAGTCCTGGACACAGCAAATCCGTATCTGGACAAGACCTGCCACAGGAAAGGGGGAAAGCAAGCTTAGATTTTTTTTCCAGTAAAAGTGGAAATGGAGAAAGCTGGAACAGAAGTTAATTCAACGTTAAGAATCTGAGTGGGTTGGCCTTCACAAATGTTCTCTATTAGATTGAGTGAACTAATGACACTAGACTGGGAGGAGTGTCACAGATCAAATATACAGTATGGTCGGCCAACTGCAAAGCCACCAAGTATAAGAACGCACAACACTAGGGAGAGTGGGTGGGAAAAATTACAGTTCCTAGCTGTAGCCACTAAATGAAAGTTTTAAACAGATCAAGGAGCAGACTCTAGAGAATGCTTTTAACTGTAAACAAACAGTTATAGTAATGCACACTATTACAGTTCCTAGCTGTAGAACACAGAAACCTCAAAATGTCAAAAATGCACAGAAAATCTCAGACAGAGCACACACAAACAGAAAATACAACTCTCAGTATGAAAAAATAGTTTACAGTTAAGTAATTTGGTAAACATGCAATTAGCAATGAAAAATACAGTTTAAACAGTATAAAACAGTACATAAATGCAGTGAAACAATAAAAAAAGCTTTATAACAGTGCAAAATGTAGTAGATCAACTGTATAGCACAATTATAAGCATTTCAGAAGTGCAGTTCAGTGAAATAAGTATAAGAAATAACTTATCCTGCTCTTGGAATCTTAAGGAATTTCCACTTATGCAATGCAATCCAGAGCCTGACAATACAAGCAGAACCTTTATAAGACACAGGGTTTATATAGCAATAAGAATGGAAGAGTTGGAAGATCAAATTACTACTCAGCCCCTGCTATTACCCAATCACTCGTACTACAGAAGGTCAGGAGGCCTTGTTACTCTCAATAATAATGAAGACAGTCAGCAGAAAATGGCTGCCAGAAACACAGGAAACTCAAACAAAACTACCAGCCTAGACAACAGGCCTCTATCAAGATTATGCCATCTGAGCAGAACACAGAAACCTCACTTTAAAAGCATAGAAAGAACACCCACAAAGAGAAAATACAAGTCTCAGTATGAAAAAGCAGTTTACAATTTAGTAATTAAATAAAAATGCAATTATAGTAATGCACACTATTACAGTTCCTAGCTATAGCCACCAAATGAAAGTTTTAAACAGATCAAGGAGCAGACTCTAGAGAATGCTTTTAACTGTAGACAGACAATTATAGTAATGCACTCTATTACAGTTCATAGCTGTAGAACACAGAAACCTCAAAAAGTCAAAAATGCACAGAAAAGCTCAGATAGAGCACTCACAAACAGAAAATACAACTCTCAGTATGAAAAATCAGTTTACAGTTAAGTAATTCAGTAAACATGCAATTAGCAATGGAAAATACAGTTAAAACTGTATAAAACAGTGCATAAATGTAGTGAAACAATAAAAAAAGCTTTATAACAGTGCAAAATGTAGTAGATCCACTGTATAGCACAATTATAAGCATTTCAGAAGTGCAGTTCAGTGAAATAAGTGTAAGAAATAACTTATCCTGCTCTTGGAATCTTAAGGAATTTCCACTTATGCAATGTAATCCAGAGCCTGAGCAATACAAGCTGAATGGAAACAGGAAATTCATCTCTGTTTTAGTGCCTGTGTCTCTGTAGATGTCTGTAGAACAGGCCACTAAGCAAGTTTTTATTGCTTATTTTGTTTGAATCTTGATACCCTGCTAACTGAAATCATTGGATGGACGCTGTAGAGTAGGTCTGAAGTAATTCCTTGATACCACAGTAGGAAGGTGCTTGGTTAAAAGCAAACAGTAAATCACAGAGCGGATATGGACACACTGGACTATATAAAAATCAGTATTCTGGGTTACTTTTTCACATAGACTAGGATAGTGGAAAGCACCTGTTTGCTCTTGAAAGAGTGAAACAAATGATTGCCTGAGACAACTGGTCAGCTGAAGAGTTAAGTTCAATGGGTGTAGAAGACTTGCTTTCTACATGGGAGGTGAAGGCCTAACGAAAAAATTTGCTTGAAACTGCCCTATTACTTTGTATGCAGCAGACAATGAGGTTATGGGAGTGAGGACTTCTGATATGTGTGGGATTGTATTATGATTATTACTCTTATTCTGGGATTCTCATTGTCTGCATGAGTCTGGATCTGTACTCACACACTTGGCAATGCTGTGATTTGGGTCTAAAACTTGAGTTATGTGGTATGCTTGACTAACTGCAAATAGTTTTGTGGTTTGAAAGGCTCAATGCAATATTGGCTACTTTGATGTGGTACAGACCATTTTACAGTGCAACATCAAAGAAGGCTAAAAGTTAGCATGTGTGTCTGCCATTCATGATTTAGAAAGTTGCTTGTGTAGAGTCTCACTTTGTAGGAAGGGTCTTTTGCTTATTATCTGATGGGGCCTTTATAGGATCAAGGTTAAAATTGTTGCTTGTTAGTCTATTAGGCCTTGTTTGAAGTTTGATTATTTTTTCTAGATTAAAACTCTGCAACATTTTGTCTAGTTGATTAGCATAGGTGTCTGCTGCATGCATACTGAAATCTCCAAGAATAATACAACTTTTGGGGATACCTTGGCATACCTACTATGCAAAGTTTGTTGTGTGAATGTGTTTTAGAAGAAGAGACGGGATATATAATTTATGAATCTGTGTATGTCTGTGACCACCTATGGTAATGTGTGTTTCTACCACAATGGAGCTTCTATTATCACTGAGGTTGGCTTAGTCATGTTCTATAATTTTTATGGAATAATTCTGCTTTATAATCAGCATGGAGTCCTCTCCATTCCTGTTTCCAGATTTATGATGACAAAGGATGGCATAGTTGTTACATATGAACAGACAAGGGCAGATGTAATACATAACTAAAATATATGCTTCTTCATTTATCAACCAGATCTTCTCTAATGTGGCCTTTTTATTGCTTAATTTATCTGCAGTAATGAAATTAGGTTCAGTGGTTTCAGTTACTGAGTGAAAGAAGTATGCTGCAAATTAGATAGATAAAGTTTAGACAGCATGTTTTTGAAGTGTTCTCTAGTTTTGACATTTTTTTATTATGCAGGTTTGAAAGGAATATTGGTGTTCATTAGTGGAGAATAGTAACTTTGCATAGTCCTTGTATAAAGAGGGAATGGCATCACAAGTATGATAGTTTGATGATTGATGCAGCATTCTGACAGTAAGGTTTTAGATTGGAATGGTGTTTGTAAGAAAATTACCTACCGATGCAATGGAAAGAGTAAGGCTTACTTTCAGAGTCAGGTTGAGATACGACATGCTGTAATCAAATGTGAAAAACTGTGAGCAAGATAGTAATAGGTTAAGACTCAAAGGAAGAGGCAAGTAATATGGCTGAAATAATGGTACGTGGCAAGTAGATTGTGAGCTAAGAATTCAGGTAATGAGTTTGAATGTGAAAATAAGAAAGTGATATAACTCACCTGCCACCTAGACTGTATTGAGCAAGTACAGCTTGTCTTCTACCCAGGCTTAGGCAAGGGAGGCAAAGCCTATCTGCTACTTAGGCTATGATTAGAAGGGTAAACCTGTCTTTCACCTAGGCTGTGGACAGGGGGGTACAGCCTATGTGCCACCTAGGCGGATAAAAGATAGAGAGAGTACAACAACTTTGATTTTTGAAGTGTAAAGCATCTATTAGCCTTAGTTTTGCTAAGATGAACACATTAAAACTTTGCAACAGTCAATGACAGGGTTTTGAGTAAAGGTATAAGATGGGCAAAAAAAATAAATAAATAAGGTTAGTGAGTGAGAAAGGAGGAATTATAATTATTTGAGGTCTACTAAATATTAATGAGTTGGAAAACTGCTTCACTAACTACATTGATAAGGTTGTTTAAGAATGGTGAAAGTTAAATGCTCTAACAAAGGAATATGGAAGAGGGTACTTAGAAGTGAGAATTGCAGGATTTTTTATAAATGAACTAGGGAGATATAAGAGGCCTATGGTTAATGCAATAGAAGAATATAACTTTGATAAATTAATTGGGAAATGTAATTTTAATTAATGAATTGGGAGATAAAGGAGGTTTATGGCAAATTTATCTGGAGGACAGAATGGAGCTGAAAAGGGAAGCAAGATCTATTATTGGTAGGATTCACAGGAAATCTGAGAAAGTGAGTTATTAGCTAACAATACATTTATTGATAGGAGGGTGGGTGAGAATGGGGCTGGGGTAGACAACATCAAAGCAGAAAATGTTGTGGTTGAATGAGCAAGGTTCTCCTCACCACAAAAGACTGTTCCATGAGAAACAATCAGTATAGAGCAGAAATCCTGCAAGGCAGAGGCTGACATTTAGAGGCAAACCAGCTGTTTGTCAAAGATTGCTCAGGAAGGAGGGGGGAGGGAGGGTGTAAGTAAGTCAAGTATTGGTGTAGTGTTGTAGGGGAACACCGAGGTGAATAAATGTAGGGTGAAAAGACAGCGCAGAGCAGACAATACATTTTGAGAGAGAACATGAGCAATTAGGTAAAAGCTGCAGCTAAAACAGGGAATGCAATACTGTAGGCAGAAAAGAATAAGAGGAGGTACTCAGGTCAGGAGTACTTACAGACTCCACTCAGAGGAACAGTTCATAAATGCAGGCATCTTGGAAGACAGGAAATCACAGTGCTTAGGCTTTTATCTGGTTTGACTTAGTTTTAATTGTCTGTAACTGCATTAACCTTAACTTACTTAATGCATGGGCAGGCACTCAATGAGGTTCCTTCTTCTTGGGGTACATAAGGGCTACATAGCAGTAAAACACTGAAATATGCAGTTAAGAGGTAATCCCCCATGGCCGTACCTGCTAAAAAACAGTGCAAGAGATATTCCCTTAGTCACTTATTTAGATACTATTAGGAGCTTAATATAAACTTGGCTGGGGTGCCTCCTGTGCGGAGTCTGCATGTCCTCCCTGTGGTCGCATGGGTTTCCTCCGGGTGTTCCGGTTTCCTCCCACATCCCAAAGACATGCTGTAAGTGGATTGGACACTCTAAATTGGCCCTAGGTGTGAGTGTGTGTGTGTGTGTGTGTGTGTGTGTGTGTGTGTGTGTGTGTGTGTGTGTGTGTGTGTGTGAGTGTGTGTGTGTGCGTGTGTGCATGTATGTGTGTGTGTGTGTGTGTGTGTATGTGTGTGTGTGTGTGTGTGTGTGTGTGTGTGTGTGTGTGTGTGTGTGTGTGTCTTCTGTGGAATGCTGGGCGCCGAGTTGGCAACTCGACACCATAAAACTCCACTGCCAATCATGAGCGGACAGGTGATCCACTGTGCTGACCCCTAAACGGGAAAAACCAAAAGAAGAAGAAGAAGGAGCCTAGTATAAAATTGTTTTTTTTTTTTTTTGTAATTTCCCCTTTATTTGTAAGTTTTATTTATTAACCTGGTAAAGAAAACCTGCTATGTCATTAATCTAACGTGATGCATTGAAAATTTCTGAAAAATAGGCATACATATGAAATTAAATTGATTGTTTATAGTGAACAATTAGCCAACTTATGAGAGTCACTTGATTATTTTCAGGCTACTGAGTGACAAATGTCTGGTAATACTAAACAATGCATTTTAATTAACACTAATAATATTGTAAAGCAACTTAATTTAGTGTAGATAACAGTTTTATTTAAAAAGCAAGTATATTATATTAAAATTAGGCTAATATCGTGTATAAATATTTATTGCTACTGCGAGTGTTTGTACATTTATTTATCCCTGTACAAACACTTAAATTTCCCTGTACAAACACTTAAGTGACTGCATAAACTCTGCTATACCTGACCAAATCAAAACCAGGTCTTCCTGTAAAAACAAGCCACTGTGATGGACGTCAAGTATAAACAGATTATATAATAAGAGGAAGAAACTGTTGTCCAAAAGCAAGAGGGATATCACCCTGCAGAGGAAGAGTTCCCTCCTAACCCTAAACAAGAAAATCAGAAATCTTGTTAAGACTTGCAAAGCATTTACAAAACTAAAATCACATCCCTAGCCAAAGATAATCATAAGGCATTCTTTAACTACATCTGAAGTCTAAAAATGAATGCCCAGCTATGTGCTGATATCTGCTGGTTGTAGATGGGATCACTCATACTGCACTGGAAAATATCGCCAACCTGCTGGTTGACAGATTCAGCACAAACTTCACCCCTCCCTATCACCATCTACATTATCCCAAAGCATACCTGACATCAGCCCTCTGCCTAGTATTTCTAGAGAACAGGTCATCTCTGTGTTTGCCAAGGCCAAAATCATGGCCTCAATGGGACCAGATAATATCCCAGGTTGTTTACTAAACAATCTAAATCAAGACCTAGTGAACCCACTGTGTGTCCTCTTTAATCATAGCTTGAGAACTGGCTATGTTCTTACAGAATGGAGAACAGCAACAGTAATTCCCGTGAACAAAGGGGGGGCCATCAACTGACTCTGGGAACTACAGACCCATAAGTCTAACTAGCCTCATCTGCAAGGCCATGGAAAGAATTATCACGGACCTTATGAACAAGGACATAGGCAACCTCCAAATGCTGGATCCAACCCAGTTTGCCTTCATTAAAGGTAGATCATGCTTATTAAACCTGGTAGTCTTCTTTGAAAATGTCACCAAAACCATGGATGAAGGTAAGACAGTGCACACAGCCTATTTTAACATTGCAAAGCCTTTTGACACAATTCTCCACTCTGGAATCATTAAGAAAGTCTCCCAGCTGGGGATTAACCTTTATATTACTATATGGGTAGCCAATTGACTGATCAACAGAACACAATCTGTCAAAACTGGTGACTCCACCTCCACTGGTAGACCCATCACCAGTGGAGTACCACAGAGGTCTGTGCTGGGCTCCTTACTGTTTGGCATCTATTTCTCAGAAGTCCAGGCCAAAGTAGATGGCCTCTGGCTCATCAAATTCCCTGATGATTGTAAACCAGGAGCAATCACTGAGTCCCTCAATTATATCAACATATTGCAAGAAGGGTAAAACAAATGAATGATGGGTGCCAAAGCCATAGGGTAAAAATATATGCAAAAAATGCATTATTATTTCCCTTGCAAAACAGAATTCCTTACAAATTACAATATTGGCAGCACCCACCTAAGTTCTCAAAAGTGGTGCGAGACTTGGGAACACAGAATGACAGCAATCTAAACTTTGATCACTAAGTTTCCACAGTGGTAAGAAAAGGTTTCTACATACTGCACCTCATAAGCAAGGGCATAACGCCCAGGTCAAATGATGTCATAACTGTACTGTACTTGACTCTCATCAGAACACTGTTAGAGTATAATGCACCCTTTTGCATGTACTTCACCAGACACCTGCAGCAGCTGAAGAGACCTCAGAGGTTTCTTACTAAGAAAATACAGAGACTCCAAACCATGATCTATGTGGACAGGCTGAAAGCCCTGTCACTTTACTCTGTATCTTATAGGTTGCTGAGAGGTGACTTGTGCCTGGCCTATTGGGCAATCTCCAACACTGCTCTAATGGAAATGCTGCACATCCACAAATCAAATGGCACAAATTACTTGCTCTAGGGATCTCAAACTAGCCTGTGACATTAACAGCACGAGAGACAGATATATCGCTCAGAGACAGCCGCTTCTTTGGAATAGACTTCCTATTCAGATAAAACAAAGCTCCTCACTGAGCCTATTCAAATGCAACCTAGATTACTGGATGAGAGACTGAAAATTCACCCCTGGGGTGGCACCCATGCCCCTCAAGGACAGGAGTAGCTGGTGTTAATCACAGACCCAAACTGTTCATAAATTTGTTCTGCGAACTACCCAAAAAGAACAAATGCAGATATTTGTGAATAACATGGCTCGGCTTGTAAAGGCTCTAGGGCTGCTAGCTTAGTAATCTCCTGTGATTCTGTGAAGCTATTGTTTTATTCTTATTTATTTTTTTACATCTTTATTAAATACGACATGAAAAAATGTGGCATAGATTATAATATTTCAGAACAGCACAATTTATTGTAGATAGTAGTTTTATTTAAATAGCATGCATACTAGATTAAAATTAGGCCACTATTTTTGTATAAGTACTTATAGCTACTGTGAGTGTTTGCACATTTATATTTATTAACTTGTTTTTACTTGTTAACATCTTTATTAAATATGACATTTGAAAAATGTGACATAGATATATATGAAAGGAAACAAAGCAAGGGAGCATTCCCATTATTATTTTCTTGATTATAAATATATGCTTTGTTTTCAGCAACTTTCATTCATTCCAGCATTATATAAATTCCTCATTTCCTGTCATGCCTTTAATTTCATTCCTACTGAATATACTTCTGTATGTATTGTTCCTGCAAAATCCATTCATTTCTATGTAATTCACTCCCTCCCTTTTTAAAAAACCCACTTCCAGTTCAGCTATAGTTGGTTTAGATTCTGATTTCAGTTTTCAGTTACTTGTTGTTTGGTAGCCAATAGCATTAATCTAAGCAAAGCATTATAATATGTAGACAGTTTAGATCCTGTATCCCAGATGAAAAGAATCATTTCCTTATGCTATGACAGTTATCGCTCGCACAAATAAAACAGAAATATTTTAGTTTTATTTTATATTGTGCGGTAGATAATAGAGATTGATTGAGTTTATTGTTGTTTATATTTAATTGTTCTATTTTGCTTTTAAAGATTTTATTTTAATAAAAATTTGATTGTATTATGTATTATTTGAACATATATGTCTTAGAATACTTTTTAACTCAGAAGTTCTTACAAACATGCACAGAAATTTATTGCAGAAAATAACAGGATGTTTAGAATATATGTAAAACCTAACTAGATAACAAAATAGCTCCCTACTGAGATGTCAAAATTAATACTGAGTGCCAACACACAGGAAAAAAAAAAAGTAGGGCATGCAAGAAAAGAGTGAATTTTTTTTCCTTTAAGCATTTTTTGCATCCCCACACCTTCCAAATTTATATATATTAACTCTGAGATCACTAAATCTTGGTGAAAAGGGAATAGTCAGAGAAATGGCTATCCTGGACTTTGTATATGCAAGTCTGTTTTTTCGGCTATTCAGTCTCCATATTTTGGTACTCACCGAAGAAGGTCCCAACATTACAAATGCTTATCTAACAACATTGGATGCATATTCTTTTCAATACATGAGATCTCTATTAACTACTGACCAATGTGTTAGGGATCGGATTGATGAATTATTTTTTTGAATTATGATTTTGATGTTCAGAATGGTACTGCCCTTCAAGGGATAGAGGCTTATAATACAAAAGAATATAAATTAGGTAACTGCACTTAAAATTATAAATTATGAAAGAAAAGAGAATATATCCTGCACACATGATTCAAATGGCTCTTTCTCAAATAGGTATCAGTTAAAAAATAAAAGTAAGCAACTATCTTACAACAAGGAAAAAAAACTTTGCATTTTTATTTAAAAGCTCTGTGTAAAATCAAACAATGAAGAATAGCAGGAAAATAATTCTTAAGTAGTTTGAGACTATACAGGAAGATGAATCAAATGTAGTAGCAATAAAAAGATCTGACAGCTGGAGATGATATATTATTAGATGAGTTATCTGCTTCGGAATCCCTCAACCATGAGGAAGTTTTTGATATTGTCATAAGAGAGCCAACCAAAGAAAAAGTTATAACTGGACCACCAGTATGACACTGTGCAAAACAATATTAGTGAAGAGTTATTCAACAGTTTAATGCTTTCATCCAAGTAAAATACTTCTTCAGAACTGAGTACAACTTACACACACACACACACACACACACACACACACACACACACACCTATTTGTATGAGTAGATAGTCATGTGATAACCATTGGTTTTAATATTAAAACATATAAAAAGCTTTGGTGAATGTTACAATCAAGTAGAAAGGCAAAAAATATAAGAAAAAACACAAGTGAGGGGAGGAATGTGATTAAGTGCCTTCAATAATACCACAGATGGCATGAATAATGACAGAACTCATTAGAATAATTTTGAGTCATGGGCAGTAATAAAGAAATACCAGAGTGAGTTGTAAATAAGTAATGAGATAACGAGCCTGTCAAACAGATACAAGACATCAAAAAATAAATAAATAAAAAGGAAAAGGTCAGTCTAAAATTACCTAAAAAACAATACAAAATGACAAACAGAGACTATGGTATGAATGCAAAACACAAATAAGAAAAGAAAGATGTTATCAGAAATGAATAAAGGAGAGCTAACTGAGGTAAACACCTAACATGGCATACAACACAAACACACATAGACTAATGTATGCTGAGGCACTTAAAAGCAATTCTCCTAAACAGCAAAGATCCCCTAGACCCCTTGTTGTCAAACTATGCCTCACCATGCCCAAAGGCACTCAGAAAAAACATCTAACACCTCACATGCTATCACTCTCAGTGGAGCACCAAATACGAAGCTCCTAAGTCAAGCAAACACACTTCCCAGGACTGTCGTTATAGGGGACTCCATTGTAAGAAACAGTGATGTCCCTCTGACCAGACTGAATAAGGAGATGATAACTGCTATTTGCATATCTGTAGCCAGGATCCATCAAATCATGCATGCACTCAAGTCATTACCCCACAGCTACCAGTATGATTCCATCATAGTCCATGTAGATGCAAATGACCTAAGATATACCTCCATGGACTATATTAAGAGAGATATTATGGAGCTTTCAGGCTATGTGTCTCAGGCAAGTATGAGCCTAGCATTGAGCAACATATTACTATCACCGTGGATGATGCCACAGTATGAGCAAAAATGATTAAATTCAACAATTGGCTGTCTTAATGACTTTCTAAGGGGATGCAATATTTGTCAGCTTGGTATGACATAGTTAACAGACCCCATTGTTTTGTCAAGGATGATCTGCACCTTTGCCCTCTATGCTTTTGAATACTAGCTAAAATTTTATTTATCCCTTTTTTTACACACTACCAATTTCACAAACCTAGAGATGTGGCAAAATCATCTCAACTGAACCTCAAGTTGTTACTGCTCAATGTCAGGAGCCTAAATAAAACAAAAAAAATACGCTCACTCCAAGCCCCCCTAACACTTGAGAATATACACATCTGTGTGGTTACTGAGAAAAAGGCAGAGAATACACTGGCAGTGCAAGATTTCAAAGTATTCAAAGGTTTTAGACCTGTAGCTGCACAGGCAAGGACTAATGTTGGAGGTGTCTCAATGTACATCAATAGCAAGCATACCTCTAGGGCGGCCAAACATTATGATGTGTTGTAGTTCCTCGACATGCAGATCATCATAGTTAAAATCCCATACCATACCCTAGTCATATCCTATCCATCTGTTGGTCAACCTCGATGTCCCAAGAAGCTCACAGTGCATACCTTGACCTTTTGGAGACAATTACTATCCAACCTAACTCCCTACTCATGGAAAACATTAATTACCCCACTAAAGAATGGGAATCCCACATGGCCTAAATTCTACAGGCACAGAGATTCCTGGACTTTACAAATACAAGCAACCTTGACCATGTAGTGAATATGTTCACAAGAGGCTCCAAAATTCTAGACCTCGTGATCACAAGTATGGGAGAATGCTGCACCTCGAGTGTCTTGTCCTCCCTTGTAATGTCCAACCATAAAGCTGTCTCCTTTTAAATCAAAATCATCTCTGTAAACCCATTAAAATCGGTAATAATTAGCAACTGTTCCAAGGCAAGCTACCTCTTATTAAGTGATAGTTTGTTAAAATTTAGAGCCACTCCGAACCTCAAGAACACAGCAGCATATGCTGAATTGCTCTAAGAAACATGTTAATGGCTATATAGCAGCTGCTGTACCTATCATAAGTAAGGCCAGAACTAGCCCCTTAAACAAAACGCCCTGATGGCATCCCAAAGTCTCCTCAGGACAGTTCCATGAAAAATGAACTTCACACAATAATTTCCAGTATTCAGGACCTCTCTGTGAAAATGGATAACCTAGAAAAAATTATGGAGAACATAAAAAAGGAAAGTAAAAAACAAATAAAAGACCTAAAGGAAATTATTACTAAACATTCTAATCAAATAGCAGCCATAGAAGAAACTGTAAATTACATTGATGAGAGACAGATGGAAAATGACAGATGGAATTCCTTCTAAAACAAAACAACCAACTATTAGAGAAAGTAGAAGACCTGGAGTCCAGATCAAGAAGGAACAATATCAGAATATACGGAGTACCAGAATGATGGAAGGAAGTAATATGATCCTGTTTTTAAATGAATGGCTGCCTAAAATACTGAATCTTTCTGAGTCCTTCTCATTTGGTATTGAGAGGGCTCATAGGTCTCTATCCAGTTCATCTCTCTCCAAGAATCCAGCTACAGTGAGATCTATTATAGTAAAGTTTTTATCAACACAGGACAAACAGTACTGAGAACAGCTTGGTCGGGAAATCCAATACAAGTCAATAGAAACAATATAAGGTTTGATAATGACTACACTTCCACTACAATAACAAAAAGAAAAGAATGTGTTCCTCTTATCAAAAGTTTGAAAAAGGCTGATATAAAAGCTCAGATCTTATTCCCTGCAAGAATCAAGATTACCCTCTTGGATGGTCAAAAAATATTTAACAACCTTGAAGAAGCAACAGACTTTGTCAAGAAAAGCAAACTGGGGCGTGGCCAGGATGCTGATCTGGTAACAGCACTTTCTCTCAGCTCTCTTACATCATTACTATTCCTGACAGGAGTTTAATAAAATAAGGAACAATTTGAGGAAATTTCTATTACTATCTATTTTATATTACCTTGGAGCATCTACAGAAGAAATTTCATTGACTGCTTTTGAATAAATCCTGTCAAATTAACTACTGGAAGGACAGCATTACAATCAGCTATACATCATGAGTCACCTTAAGAACTTAGCCCAGGACTTTACCATCAAAAAGGAACTGCACTCCCTTATTTCTAATATACAGGAACTCACAATCAAAATTGGCAAGATGGACAACAAAATAGATAGTTTTAAAGAAAAACGCTCACTACAACTTGAGCAACTTCAGGAAATGTTTACTCAACAAAAAGGGCAAATTTCACTTATAGAACAGTCATTAAATGACATTGAGTCAAGACTACTAACAGAGGAACATCAACATCCGGATATATGGTTTAGCAGAAAAAACAGAAGGAGACACCACCTGGATACCAGATATAGTGAAATTGCCTGAAGCCCTTTCATATGGCATAGAATGTGCACACAGGTCATTAACTGCCTCTGAAAATACCTCTTCAAATAAACCAAGATCCATAATTGTGAGACTTTTTTCTACTCAAGACAAAGATCTTATCCTGAGAAATGCCTGGGCAAATTCACCCTTAAAATATAAAGATGCTCAAATCAGATTTGATAACTATTCAGTGAAAGTGGTTTATAAGAGAAAATAATTCTTACCAATAATAAAAATCCTAAAGAAGAAGCAACTGAAAACCCATCTTTTGTTTCTAGCAAGATTGAGAATTTTTCTCCCAGAAGGAATAAAAATCTTTGAAACAGTTGATTCAGCAATAAAATAATTTTCAAATAACAACATACTAACACAAGAAGAATCTATGGAATGTACAAACAGTACACCAAAAAGAAATGCAAAAGTACGCAACTGGAAGACTGTTGAACAAAAGAAAAAAACTGAAGGACAAATAAATATAAATGTTTTTAAATGCTGTTAAAACATACACAAGATTCTAGGAGTATCAAAAAAACAACTTAAAACAGGTACACCTTTACAGTTACTTCTTTCCTATTACATATTTCTATACTTTTTAGATAAAACATGCATATATAACACATTTAGAGCACTAACACATAGGAATGTTCTTTTAAAGACTCCTGTTGATTTGTTTTTGATTTGATAGATTGAGTGAACTATAAAAATGTTTAAAGTTTTGTTACTAGATGTAGTTTCAAAGTAAATGTTTAATCTCGGGAAATGGGTGCTCTTAATTAATTTGATTTTATAGCAGCAACTAGTAAACATTTATGTTCACTACTATTCTAAAGATGCCATAAGAACAGTGTCACAGATATATTAGTTTTTAATATTTATTGATAAGATAGTTTAACAAATCTAAAATATTATTAGAATCTATATAATAAGCCCTTCTAAGTAAAGACAATTAAACATTTGTGAAGGGGGAAAAAGAAATTATTCATTGGAACAAGTACATAAATATATATGTTACTGTTATGCTTTACTTTCTTTTTTTTCTCTCAGAATTGTCATAAGAGCAATTACAACTGTTATTTTTTAAATTACAAACAGTTTATTAAACTCGTGCAAACCTTACCTTGATTAAAGAGGGGAAAAAATCACTTTCCTTCCCACATGGTCCTCAAGCCATTTACATTAGTTATAATGCACTATTAGCTCTACAGACAGTAAATCCAATATGCAACATCGCTTTGCTTATGTTTATCATCCCTTAAATGAATGTAATCATTTCATCATGAAGCAGAGACGCAAACTATGAAAATGAGCTAGCTTCTTAAAGCAACAGCTCTGTAAGCACAAGCACTGAATAATAAAAGTTCCTCATGATGCTTTCCCATTGAACCATTATTGTGTCACAATTGAAATTGTAAACAATGTTTATTTATTCTGCTATGATATATATGGGTTTTAAAATAAGAATATACACAGCCTGCTTGTTGTACATGTGGTTGCTGTTGTATGTTGATGAATTTATGCCTGTTCCCTTTTCCGGGCAAGATGATGGGAGGGTGCTCTACACGAATGTTTATGTCTAATTGTGCCTGCTTTCTCATTGTTATTTTAACAGTAATAATTTTTTTATTGACTGTTACCTCTACATGCTTTGCTGCTTTCGATTTTAGAGGTATATATATTGGTGTCTCTATGTAAATTTTACTTCAGGCTGTCATAGCCTATATTTATTGTGTACTTTCTGTTTAAATCACAACTCAGGATTACTCACTGTTTGCACATGCAGTCTCTAATTCTGCATCAATTGAAAAGCTTTACAGCCACCCAACTCTAACAGATAATAATAGCTGTGCTTGCTATATAGTTCTTGTAGTCAGGGAATTAACAAAAGCGTGCGAGCACTAACGTCTAGTGTCTGAACGTATAAGTGATCTGTTACACGTTACTGTCAGCTACTGACTGCGGTAAATTAAAAATACATCTTTTTAAACTGGGCATCAAAGACAGCATTATAATACTAATCATATTGTCATTTTTCTCCAATTGTATAACAGCCCAAAATTATAGCTCTCCAGATAACTTCCTTTCAGCACTAAACTTCATTTTCATGTGATGCTACCGGAATGGATATTTTTAATGCATGATATTATTTCTCTATTATAATTTTTGTTTAGATCTACATGATTAAGCAATTGTAACACTGTATGCAAGTTATGTTCTTTGTTAAGGGCATATATTACACTGCTTATTAAAGAAACAGGAAATGTGTTCATTTCTGTAATGTCTGTTAGCCGAGAAAGTAAGATGAAACTTGGACACATTTTAAAAATGAATTAATAATTTTTATTATCTACATGCACGATTGGAAGAAATCAGTACTTAGAAGATAACTTCTTTAATAGGTGGCAATGGTTGGGAATGGTATCACCCTTGTTTAAGGTGTGTGTGCAGTAACTTTTTGAGATCCAAGAGCATTGCTTTGGGTGAAGGCTGAGTCTTGAGTGCGACAATGTGGCATTTTTCCCTGTCAATGCATGTTACTCTGATTTGCCGGTGTTTGGTCAGTTAACATATACAGGATGGAATCTGGCTGTGTTTCCTGTTTCTGACTACTTCTTCTGGAACCTGTTTGTGCAGGTGATTGGTGCCTGATGGGTGGTGTCCTCTTTTGTGCTTCATTTGCACTGACATTAGATGCTTGTCATTGTTGAGTAAAGATAAACGTCCTGTACTTACAGAGCTATGTAAATGTGCATCAGCCTGATCGAAAGGCAGCAAGCAGGGTGCAAGGCGAATAAACAGTTGAATATCACACTGTGATGTGAATTATTTTATTTTTTTAATGCTATCACCACTTTATTGATATAGTTACCAACATTTTTTCATTTACAATTGTCTCTGTCAATATTTTAAGCTTATAAAACCTCTTTTGATTATTTGTAATGATCCCATCACCACAGTGTGTCACTTAGGTTTTGCATTTCAGTAAGTCCTGAATATAAGGAATTAGAGATTGTTTAAGTTACTGCCTTCAGATGTCATTTTACGGTCTGTTATTACCTGCTCTTACCATTAAGTAAATTAAATTAAAAAGGCTTGTGATTGCAATAATGAAACATGTTAGGGAAGTGCAATATTGTCAAACAGTGAAAGATTAAAACACAATTTAGTGATTTTATCTGATGTTGAAACATTAGCGGGGCTTTAACAGAAAGGTACAGTTTTTACTATATCTAGATCCTACATAAAACCACATATGAAAGAACTATATTATTTCTGATGTAATTGTAATTTATTTATTTATCATAGTTTTAGGGCCCATAATTGTGGATCTCATAGTTGCAACAGGAAGTCATATAAATGTTCAAAAGTATTGTATTACTCACACAAGGTCACACTTTTTGAGATAAATACATGTGTATTTGCCCCAACTTGGTTTTGAAATTCAGCCTTCTTTGATTATGGTTAGGCTTTTAATCCAGATATTTACTTTGTAAAAAGATGTACAGTGATTAGATTGAGGGCTGTCATTAGACTGATTATATTATTTATTTAAAAAACAAAAAAAATCAAAGGCTTATATTATTCTAATTATTAATGATTCATATGATTGAGATGTATAATATGAATATATTATAGCTATGTCAAAGTACTTAGATTTTAGTAAAATATATGAATTAGTATTTTTATTATCATTTCTAGTTCTAAGAACCTAGCCCTTTCAGTGTTGCTGATACTTATGGATCATTTGGCTCATGTCATTGTAAAGATGAAATTCATACCTTTTGACTTACCAAATATATAACTACAAATTTCTTATTGAGATATCCCTATATTAACTATAACAGAAAACTATTTAAAAATATTGCTTTGATGTAGCTTAATTAATTTAATGTTTAAAACTGATCTGTGATAATGTTTTATTTATTGATATATAGACTTACTCTGAATCTCACTAATATCTGAATAGGAAACTTAAGCTTTAATTGAATTCTAAATATGAGTTGCATCAGTAAACTACAGACATTCACTCAAGTTGCAGGATTGATTATTTTCTTGTTTTATGGATGAGGAAATATGTGGGTAAAAAGTTAAAATTCAATTGATGTTGGAATTACAATTGTTGTTTAAACATTATCATTAATAATATCATACTGTTTTGTCACAATTACTAAATAAAGATAATTAAATGTACCTAAATTATTAGGGGAGTATATAAATTTCCTTGAAACTGCATTGCATTGAATGTCATGTAAATTACAACATGGTATTGAAGTCATATTGAATGTTAAATTTGAAATTTTATTCTTTCAATCCAGAATGGAAACAAACTTACATTTAAAACCTAAAACATATTTACTATCTTACATATGCTACAAAGAATTAGATATATACATAACAATACTTTCATACATGTCATTACATATTCATATGATTATATTATTTTTTCAAACTATGTAAATATTATTATATTATTTGTGAGGTTAAAGAGAGACTAATACAAACACTATTCACAAGGTTAGAAGGTTTGCTTGGGTAGCATTACTAACCAGGCAAAGGGGTATATTATCCCATAGTGATAGGAATGTATTATATGAGTTGAAACAATAAGGTTAATAGTTCTTTTGTTTTTTTTTTATAATGGTTTGGTGTCTACAGGTAAAATACTTAATACATATATGAACAATACGAGATCAAAACAATTCTATAAAATAAAAACAAGAGTCAAAGTTATTTCCATAAACTGTTATACAAAACAAACATAAAGTAATTATGAAATGCTTATCCATAAATATAAATGTTCTGAACAATAGTAATAGGAGGAGGAGTTTATTCAAATATATAAACTTACATAAACCACAGACAGTATTCTTACAAGAGACTCACTTGTTAGATATTGATATAAATAGTACAAATATTAATAACTACACTGTGTTAACAAGATCTCAATATAAACAAAAAAGAGGGGTAGCCATATTAATTCATAATGAAATCATATCTCCCAAAATAATGAATACATATCATGATACATCAGGTATGTTTTGTCTAGTGTCTATAGAATTGAATGGAAAAGTCTATACCTTAATAAATTTATATTGGATACCAGGACTTGGGCTAGGAACAGTTAAACATAATTTTGAAGAAATAATTAATTTAGCTATAGGCAGCCTGATAATAGCAGGAGATTTTAATTGTATAACAAATTATAAAGACTCTGATTCAAAAACTACAAGAAGAAAATTACCTATATCAAAGCCACTTTTAAAATTCACAGATACAATGTGCTTAAAAGACATAAATTACTTTGCTGACCCAGACTCACTAATTTATTCCTTTTACTCTCATAGACATAAAACTAACTCTAGAATAGACAGGATATATATATATATATATATATATATATATATATATATATATATATATATATATATATAATGATTTAATAACAAAAACAGATAAAGTTAAAATAATAAATTGTCCACTATCTGATCATAATGCACTAGTTTTTGAGATAGAACTTAAGCATATGGATACAAATCCTATTACAAGAATACCCTCTAACATAACAAAAATAACAGACTTTAAAGAATTCTATGAAAAAGAAATTATAGCTTTTCTTGATTTGAACACAACAGTGGACATTTCAGAAATATATATTTGTGACTCATTAAAACCATTTATATATGGGAAAATATTATCTTGGTACATCAAAATCTGGAATAAAGATATATTAGAATTACAAGAGAAGGCTGATAAATTGAAGTTGGAAGTTCAAAAAGGAAACATAGATTCAGCTCAAGAACTATTACAAACTAACAATAAATATGCAAAAATATTACATCGTAAGATTATGATTAATTTGGAACCGATAAAACTAAATCCTATTTTACTAATCCAAAGCATCAAAACAATTAGCAAACAGAACAAAAAAAATAATGAAATCCAAACAAATTAAAGAAATATATATACCTAATACCAAGAAAAAAGTAACAGATTTAAATAGTATTCTGGGAACATTTAGACAACAGTATAGCTCAGATAATTCTTTAAATTCTTAAGAAATATCTACCAAAGATAAGAAAAATTACCTTGAAAATAAAATACTTATTAAGTTAACAAAAGTACACATAGATACTATAAATAAATCAATTACAATGATGGAATTGAAGTCACAAATTAAAAAAAAAACTAAAATAAATAAAGCACCTGGCCCAGATAATATTTTACCTGAAATGTATAAATTAATACCTAATCAGGCTATAACCGTACTTTTAAAAGTATATAACATAGTTAAACAAGACATAAATGTCCCACCCTCTTGGAAATGCTCATTGATATCTCCAATAATTAAAACAGGCAAAGATGAGAAGCAATGTTCATCATATAGACCAATATCTTTATTAAATGTAGATTACAAAATGTTCATGGCAATATATGCAGACAGAATCAAGCACTTTCTTCCCATGTTAATCCACGAAGACCAGACAGATTTTATTAAGGGAAGAAATACCTATGAAAATCTTAAAAGAATTTTATCACTCATATATTATACTAACATATAAATTTTGATTTAAACTTAATATCCCTAGATATTAACAAGGCTTTTGATTCAGTCGACTGGGATTTTCTAACATTAGTTTTAAATACATTCCCCATAACTTTCAATACCCTCATTCAATCATTATATAAAGAATCTCTAGCATATGTTAAATTAGGATTATATAGATCAGGACCTATACAAATCAAGAAGGGAACTAAACAAGGCTGTCCTTTATCACCACTGCTATCTGCATCAATATTAGAACCCTTTGCAAATCAAATTAGATCAAACAATAGCATCAAAGGAATACACATTAACAAAACATGAAATCTTAAAATACAGCTCTTTGCTGTTGACATACTTTTAACCCTAGGAGGCACTAACAAATCTTTACATGCATTATTCAAAGATATAAAATAATTTTAAAAATGTCTCAAACTTACACTTTAATGAAAACAAAACAAAAATGTTACCATGCAATGCCAAAAAGAAATATATAAGCAAAAAATATTCCAAATATATAGCAGAAGACAACAAAATACTGCATTTAGGTATAGAATTACTTGAAGATTTAACATATTCACTAGTATTTAATTAAAAAAATAGACAAAACAGAACAAACAATATCTAACTGAAACAAATATATATTTACAATGGGAGACAGATTATATCTTATTAAATCAATAATTTTCCCAAAGTACTATACATAATACAAGGTTTCTCATTGCCACCTCCTAAATATGTCATCCAAAGATTTAACAAAATAATATTAAACTTCTTATGGTTTCCAAATAAACCCCAAATTGCTTTAAATAAACATTTACCAAATTGAGATGTAGGAGGAATTAACTTACCAGACATTGAGACATGCATTTTATCATCTATCAAAAATATAACCTTATGGATGAATGCTCACTACATCCCTGTTTTGAAAACAAATACATGAACAAATTTATATGGAACTCAATCATACTCATATACAGGATTATTTAACTATCATACCATCATCCCTAATCTGGATTTTAAAAGATCACCTAGTATGGGCAAAACACAAAAACAATAAATTGCCATCAAAATATATAAATACTACCTTATAAACATTTAAAACATTTATAAACAAAGTCCCAAATATCAATTCTTGTTTTTTTCTGACTCTACCAATAGCCTTTACACCTGCTATCCTTGATACATGTCAAACACAAAAAATAAATACAATAAAGAAAAGTTCAATAAACTATCAGTATCAACTAGTTGAACAAGAGAAACTATTAACAAATGATCAAATAATTAACAAATATAATATAAATAAAGACTCATGGTTATTCTTGCAAAATCTAATAAATAAAATCTTATAAATAAAATAAAACAAATGCAAATGACAGTTTGACAAAACGTCCATAAATTCATTGATTATTTTATAATAATCATAACATAACCTTATCAAGGAAAAGGCTACCTATCTAATATTTACAAGATTATTAAGAAAACAAAAATCTATTATCCAAGCACATACTGGAATTATTACTTACAGATAAATAACTACCTTCCCAGTGAAGAAGAGAAAAAGATTATTTTAAGATCATCAAAACAAACAACATTATCAATATATTGGCAAGTATTTACTTGGAAATATTTAAACAGAAGTTTTTATACACCACATAAATTACCAAAATATTTGCTAGTGAAGATCAATGTTGGAGAAGTCAAATCAAAATAAGATCTGACTGGAATCATATTTTCTATGAATGTGAGTGTCTCACTTTGTATTGGGAAAATATTAATTATTTTCTCCAAATTGCTTTTAATAATAATTATCAATTAACAAAATCAATGATTCTATTCAACTCTCCCATTCTGGAATGTGTGCCAAAATTTCAAGATACTATAGTCATTGATGGCAGTAGCACACAAAATTATTACCATCCATTGGAAAAGTACAACTTCTCCCACATTTAAGGAATTTAGAAACTTGTCATTAGCAGTTGGACATATGGAAATATTTACACTGAAGAACAGAACTACCAGACCTACATCACTTTATAACTCTTGAATGAAAATCTTAGCAATATTTGAGAAAATGGACAAAGATTCATGAAATAATTTATTGTTCTTTATATTTAAATGTATCCATACTTTTGCCTGTATAGACACTAATGTATATAGTTAATGTTAAGAGATTATACATTGTAAAATTGTATATATATTTTATCCTTTCTTTTAATTCAATGTAATGTTTGATGAATTATCAAATTAAAAAAATAAGTAAAAAAAAATAAAAAGCAAACTGTTGGATAAAATAGAAGATATGGACATTTCATTACCAAGTTTGAAAAGACAAGCTATTAATGGCAAAATATCCAGAAATGACAAAACTAATAAAAAAACTAATAGGGAAATAAATCTAATAATTTTCATCTGTAATATTATCCAGCAGACAGAATCTATGTAAGTGTTAAAAAACAAACGAACAAACTCTAAGGTAAATGTAAACATCATATTATAATACATATATATTTTTAATCTCCCTGGTAATTATGAATTAGAAATGTATACGAACAGGCTATTTTAAACTACATTTAGTTTCTCATTACTTGATTAGAAGCATATATAGTTACACAGTACTGAAGTAATGCTGACAGCTTTCCACATATATTCATTATGTCTTTATCTAGCTTAAAATCTATGAAGAAATAAGGTATTTACTATTCTGGAGGCACAAAACCCTCGCAGTAGAATTATTAGTGAGAGGTAAAAGCAATAGTTTATATTTCCTAATCAATAGCTTTGTACCCCTTGGGATAAACAAAAAAGGGGGGGACAGCAAAAATGCAGTTCTTAATAAGTAGACAGACCTTTTTTATTATATTGCACTGAAAGTGAGATTAGAAATGTAAAGAATTTGATGTTTTATGTTTATAATTGATTTGACATGTTTAAAGAGCATAGTGTCTTCATAGTGTCTTCATAAATACATTGGGTGCTGTTAGCATGGCTATGGCAGGTGCCATTAACATAATAGTTTCCTTTTTACTATCGGCATGGTGGTTGTGTATGTTCAGTTTCTTTTTTTATCTAGATGTAAGAATTTTGCTGATACTGTCCTTGAGATACTACTTACTGCCAGAATGCTCAAAAGCTTCACTTTCTTAAAGTCTCGAGCGCAGTACAGCCGTTTCTCTTGTGCACAGCAACTTTCCTTTTAATCTACAGCATGAAAGAAAAGACAGCATGAGCTTTGAACTTTTGTCATCACTCAGTGACATTATGCAACAGAAAAGATGTTGGATTTCAGTAGCCGCTCCTCATAGCAGACTGTACTGGTCTATTTAGGCTTCCGGAATGCAAACTCCTACAAAAATGAGCAGGAAAAGGTACTGGAAATGCCTTCTACTGTTTAATTAGTAATCATTTAAAGATTTAATACTAAATATGAAAATAACATGATCAAATAGTCTGATAGATGTAGATAGCTGCTTATAAGGTTATAATGACTAAATGGCCATGCCAAACTGAAATTAGAATAATAGCAGTAAAACTAAATATTGCTGTACACACGGTTTAAAGCTTATGCTATAGTTTGCAAAAAAAAAAAAAAACATAAAATGGAACCCATATGTTTAGAAATGTATGTATGTGATGTTTTATTTAACTATATGTTAACTCAATGGATATGTGATAATTTGCTAATTCAGCTTACAGAAGTTACACGTATACAAGTTCTTGAAGGCATATGCACTAATATAGACAGACTAAAGTGCATATATGTTTTTTTTTCTCTCTCTCTCTCCTTGAGGGAGGGAAAGGATGGAAAGGAACATAAATCATCTAATAGCTTAACTAATACAAATAATATGTAAAGTTAACTAAGCAAATATTTTGATTTATTTGCGATATACATAAAGTAAGGAGGTATGATGGGGAAATTTAGAGTAAGCCTCACACAAGTGAATGGTATATGAAAAGGTTCAGAGTTATTAGAGGTTTTTCTTTCTTAAATCTCATAATTAATGTACACTGATATAAAATGCTTAACAAACAGTGCTATGAAAAGTTTTTCTAAGCATATAACTCTCACTGTATTCACTTGGAATGTGTGTTAAATGCTAGTTAAGTTAAAACTATGAGGTTATTATATTTAATACACTCTATTGCAAAAACATATCATCAGTTACAATAATAAATACAGATGGTCTGATATAAATGTGCTATTCAGTCAGCTAGAATATCTAATATAATATAAGCACAAAGTTTTTTGTTCATTTCATTATCAATAATAAGTAGCAAATGCTCTACTACCCAATACAACTTAAGCCTTTACCATTTGAAATAGAGTGGCTTGTAATACTGTTATTAACTACTTAATTTTCTATTCATAGTTGTCTATATGAGATAATCAATATGTAATTTACTGATATTTTAAAAGGTAGATTAGTTCATAGGTTCATAGGTTCATACTAGGCTATCTGCCCTAGGGCATTTATAAGCCTAGCCAGAATGTGTTTGGCTTTCGCCACCCATTTTAAATAAATTTTGCTATGCCCTTTTTTGAAGTTAGTATACTGTGTCTCTGTCTAACAGTGACACAGAAGTGATACCCGGGGTAAACCTACGATCTCCCATCCACTCCCATCCACTCATCAAGATTCCTCTTGAAGAGAGTCAATGAGGGACTCGGCCTAACATGGACTGGGATTTTATTCCAGAGTGAAGGGGGCCTCTGGGTTATGAATCTGTCCCTCCAGCATGCCCTATTTATTTCAGTGCTGAGGTTCAAGTCTCTCGAGCATGTAGCTCAATGGGATTTGGATTTTCTGAGGTGCAGCATGTCCATTAATTCCGGGTTGGACATGGCTTTATACGGCAGGCACAGATCGCCTCTGAACAGGCGGTATGCCACTGAGTAGAGCTGGAGTTTCTTTAACCGGGCAGCATATGGAATCTGTTTGAGCCCTTTGATCCTCTTGGTGAGGTACTTTTGGGGTCTTTCCAGTTGCTGCAGGTGTCTGGTAAGGTACATCCCAAAAGGGGCATTGTACTCAATTATGGGCCTGATGAGGGATGAGTAAAGAGACACGATTACCTCCCCTGATCTAGATGTGAATCCCTTCATGATTAGGTGGGCTATATAAAATGTTTTTCTAACCACTTTGGCCACATGGTTGTCAAAAGAGAGATTGCTATCAACTTGGGTCCCCAGGTCCCTAATTACTTCTTCTGTACTTAATGGATTACCACCTATGTGGTAATTTGTGGGCACTTTGTTTTTGCCAAAGGGGATGACTATACACTTTTTGGTGTTTAGCTTGAGGCCATGGCTCTGGCACCAGTTGTCTGTTTCTATGAGGCCCTTTTGGAGGATGCTTGTGTCAGCTGGAGAGTCGATTATGGTGCCCAGTTTGCAGTCATCTGTGAACTTGGTCAGCCACAGTCCTTCTATGTTGGCCTGTACCTCCGAGAAATATATACCGAACAAGAGAGGTCCCAGGACTGAGCCTTGTGGGATGCCACTTGTAACTGGTTTGGAGTCCGACATGGCTCCAGCAATTCTAACCATGTGGGTTCTGTCCTTGAGCCAGTTTGCAACCCATCTAGTAACATAGGGGTTTATATTTAAGCTGGTGAGCTTATCTATAATGCCCGAGTGGGGTATTGTATCGAAGGCTTTTGTGAGGTCCAGGTTGGCTGTGTGGACCACCTTCCCCTCGTCAATGGCCTTGGTGACTGTTTCAAAGAAATCAACCAGGTTTAAGAGGCAGTATCTGCCCTTAACAAAGCCAAACTGGGTAGGATCCAGTGTCTGTAGGTCCCCAATATCTTTATTTATGAGGTCCATGATGATCCTTTCCATAGCTTTGCAGACCAAGCTAGTCAGGCTTATGGGGCGATAGTTTCCAGGATCCGTTGAAGCACCACCTTTGTGGAGAGGGACCACAGTTGCTGTGCGCCACTCTTTGGGTACATAGCCTGTAGTAAGGCTGAGATTGAACAGTAGTTTTATGTTTTGGTTTTGCTCTTCTTGGAGTTCATGTAGGATGCAGCCCGGGACACCTTCTGGTCCCATTGATGCTGTGTTTTTTGCTTTGGAGAGGGCGGCTCTTACCTGAACATCTAAGATGTCAGGGGGGCAGCACTCTGCTGGGATAGATATTTGCCCTTTTGGTGGGGAGGGGAGGAGAAGTTTGCGCTGAACCTGTCAGCTAGGATGTTGACAATGTCTGTGGGTTCGGTGTATTTTTTGTCATTTTGGACTAATCCTGAGCATATCTGGGAATTACCACCCAGGTTCCTAACATAACTAAAGAAAGCCTTGTGATTATCCTTAGTGTCCTGTGCAATTTTTCTCTCAAAGCTGGCCTTAGACGATTTTATGAGTGCCCGTAGTTTTTTGCTAATACTGATCAGAGATGCCTTCCCTTTTTGGAATTTTGCTCTATCATTTAGTAGCTTCCTCCTTCTATTGTATAATTTGTTTATGGCTGGGGTCCACCAGACAGGACGTCTACTTTTGGAGGATTGGGTCTTAGTTTTATTTGGGATCGCATGATCCATGCATTCCTGAAGGTGTTCATAGAATGCATTTATAAAGGATTCTGCGGTCTGGGCTGTATTTTCCACAGGCCCGGGGGCTTTGAAGGATTCCACCTTGGTTTTGAGGAGTGTGAAATTTGCTTTAGAGAAGTTTTTTACTGTGGTTTTCTGGGCAGGGGGTGGTGTCGGGATGTGAATATCCAGTGAGATTAGTTTATGGTCTGATCTTACCAGTGAGGCATACACTTCTGGTCTGGAGCATAGAGCCCCCATGTTGGTGATGATCAGGTCCAGTATGTTTTCCCCTCTTGTGGGAGTGATAACAAGTTGTTCCATAGCATTTGAGTTTATAAATTCTAGGAACCTTTGGGCTAGGGTGTTGGAGCTAAAGTAATGCTCCCAGTCTATGTTTGGGTAGTTGAAGTCGGCCAATATAATGGTGTTTAGAGAGACCTTCATATTTTCCAGTGTTCTCAGGAAGGCCGAGTGGGGTTCCTGGGTTAGGGAGGGTGGTCTGTAGCAGGCTATAAGCTGGAAGGCAGTTTTACCCACTGTTAGTTGCACATGGATAGTCTCTGATGCTTCGTGCTGTGCCATCAACCTGGAGGTGTACGTATCTTTGACGAATATTGATACTCCCCCTCCTTTTGTGGGTTGGTCCAAGTTTTGGGGCCGAAAAGCATGGTATGAGGTATAACCTGGTAGTGCTGGGGTGCTCTCGGGAGCCTTGAACCAGGTTTCTGTTACTGCACAGATATCAATGTTCTCCATGCTAAGGAGAGTTTCGAGTGCATGCATCTTGAGGTTTAGACTTCTGGCGTTGAGTAGCATTACTCTTAGTTTCTTATCCCTTGTGATACCTATGGAGGTGGGTTTGTCTTTTGAGCCTTGCCTAAAAAAGGCACTATGGGGGTAGCAAGAGCTTTTGCCAATATCCGAAAGCCTAGGGGTGACAGGTGCAAGCCGTCCCTAGCGAAGCATCATGGCTTGTCGAGCATGTCATCCCAGGCTGACAGGCATTGGATCCCCTTTGAAAGACACCAATACTTAAGCCAATTGTTGAAATTGATCATCTTGTCTTCATATTGTGGCATCATTCTTGGTGAGGGTAAGATGCTACTCAAGGTCAGGGTCATACCGGCCTGGGCCACATGCTCAGAGAGCTCCTCTATGTCTCTTTTCATGTAGTCCAGGGAGGTACGTCTCAGGTCATTCACACCAGCATTGACAATGACTGAGTCATATTTGTACTTGCCTTGGAGTGACCTGAGTGCTTGTGTTATGTGGCGGATCCTAGCGCCCGACAGGCAGCTCACCATGACCTTCTCCTTGTTCAGCCTGGTGAGCGGGACGTCAGTGTGCCTGATGATAGAGTCACCTATTACAAGTGTATCAGGTGTGTTGTTGTGTGTTGTTAAGGGCTGTGACTGTTCGGCACACTGGCTTTGTGAGCTATGTGTTGCACGTGTTTTGTTTTGGGGTAGCGGTTGCTTGGATGTCTGCTTTGGAGGTCTCTGCTGCTTAGGCAGATTTTTATTTAGAGCCTCCGAGTATGTTTTTGTGTGTTTATGTGTTTGGTTTGCTGTCATGGTAGGTCTATGTGAGACTGGAATTGTACTGAGTGTGGTTTCCTTCTCCTCCTGACTGGTTACGCCAGTACTGAGTTGAGAGAGCTTAGCCTCCAGTTTGGCTATATGGATGCATCTCTCACATGTGTTGGAATTTGTTGGGAGGAGGAGAGGGTTGTCTGTGTACATGAGGCAGTTGTAAAATATCAGTAAATATGTAATTTACTGATATTTTAAAAGGTAGATTAGTTGTTCTTTTAGGAGAGATATTATATTTTGGTGTATATTGTATTATTAATTAAACCGATGCAGAAGCATTAGACTGATAAAGGCCAGCAATTGTGAGATGGGAGGAGGTGGTTTTAATGACTTGCTCATTAAACCAGGAATATTATATTCCAGGCTTGGAGTTGTATATAGTTTCGGATATATATTAGTTTTGTTTAAAGTAAAATTTTTGTCCATAATAGAATTCATTACACAAAATTGTGTCTTTAAATATGTCTTCATATAAATGTGTTTCACTTAATGTCAATGGCCTTAATAATAATATAAAGAGAGGAAGTTTAAGTAACTATTTAAGACAAAGTAGACATTACCTTTATACAAGAAACTCATTTAATAGAAAATTATGTGACTAGAATGTTTTTTTAATGGATACTCAGTACTTGTTGAGTCTCATTACCAGACCAAGAGAAGGGGCACTATGATCTTGTAAAAAAAAATCTTTGCCTGTACCAAAAATTATTGATTCAAATTCAGAGAAAAATGGTATGCTGAGTATGGTAACAATGGAGATAAATAGAAAGTATATCACTTTAGATAACACATATTGGATACCTAGAAACAGCACAAAATCCCTTCAATATACACATTATTCTTATAGGTTTGGTACACAGACAACTATTGATAAATTATTTGTTACCAATAATTAAATATACAAAATACAAGAAGTTATAATTATCTCATGTCCACTATCTGACCACAACGCTATTTTCTTTAAAGTGCATATGACATGAAGGGACCTGATGTTTTGTCAGCAACTACCTGCATATATCACTAAACTAAAAGATTTTAGAGAATGGCTGTTAAAAGAAATAAAATCATTTCTTGATGTCAATGATAATAAGGAGACTTCTAGAATTATACTTTGGGATACATTAAAATCATACTTATATGGTAAATCTAAAAGTTGGTATTTAAACAAAAGGAAGGAATGGGACAAGGAGTTAATAAAAATATAATCAAAGATTGATATATTAAAAAAGAACTTAGACACTAAAGACATAACTAGAATTTCAGAAATAAAACAACTGAATCTGACATACACAGAGATTTTGAATCACAAAGTAGCAATAAATCTAGTGAGAATAAAGTTACAAACTTATTCAACTAACCCTAAAACATGCAGAGACTAGCAGTTAAATCTAAAAGCTTAACAAATACCAATCATAGTAAAGAAATTAAAAATAATTCCAAGAATAAACCTAAACATATAACTGATTTAAAAGAAATATTAGAGGACTTTAGAACACATCATGAAACAGTGAATAACACCAATCTAAATAATATTGATAATACCCTGAAGGAGAAATTCTTGAAGGGCAGCATAAATAAAAAATTAACAAAGGAACAAAATACTAGATTTATTTTATTTTATTTATTTATTTTACATTTGTTAACCAGGAAATTCCAACTGGACTAGGTCCATTTACAGAGGAAGCCCGGGGAGAAAAGCTCCACATTGTTAAGCAAGAGAAAAATATTTTTATGCACAGTAGTACAAGTTAAACAAGAGATAAATATTTTTATACAGAGTAGTACAACAAACATGTACATTATACAACAAAACAATCAGATATTCACATTAAAAATGCAAGCAGACAAGACCCTTCTCAGCAGTCAGAGAAGTTACAAAACAGTAGGGATTAAGAGCTACTTACAGGCTTGGCTAATGGCTGTTAGAGTTTTACTCCCATAGAGGATTACAGTAACTAACTTGGTATTGGTGAATGGATGGCTGTCAGAGGTTTAGTCCCATAGAGGATTACAGTGACTAACTTGGTATTGGTGAATGGATATAAAGAGGAAAAGGTAGAAAAACTTAAGTAATACAAGTACATAGACAGGTATTCATCAGATGTGATTTGAGGGAGTTTTTGAAGTGTGAGGTGGTGGAGGCAGTGGTCAGCGAAGGTGGAAGGCAATTCCAGTTTCTAGCAATGGTGTGGGAATATAACCCTTTTCCTGCAGTATTGTTTGCTCTAGTGATACAGAGGAGAGATTTGTCATTAGATCAGAGAGGACGATTTGCTATCTTGTGGGTAAGTAGTTGGGTTAGTGATGGGGTTTTATCAGGGTATTTAAGAATATTGTAGACAGTAACTTGCTGGTGGTAATTAAGCAGTTGAGGTAGTTCTAGCCAATTTAGGTCCCTTAGAGCAACACAGTGATTACTTAATCAATATCATTAAAGCAACCTAAGGAAATAATGCAAAACATTAAAAACAGTAAGGCTCCAGGTCTTGATGGACTAATAGGAGAAATATATAAGATACTTCCATATGAAACTCTATTGATTTTAACTGAAGCTTTTGAAGAATTCAGAAAGAATGACAGATTTTTTCCTTCATGAAAATATGCCATGATATCACCTATCTTAAAACATGACAAAGACCCTAAACTAGTGACTTTTTATCACTCTATTTCTCTTTTAAATGTGGACTACAATATTTTCACATCAAATTTAGGAAACAGATTAAACCACTTCATGCCAAAAATAATAGAAGATGATCAAACAGGGTTTATCACCTTGTCACCTTTATTATTTGCGCTATCTGTGGAACCATTAGCTAATTATATAAGAACTAATGACAAGATAAGTAGCTTTTCCATTAACTCAAACTATAGTTCCAAAATACAGCTTTTTGCTGACAACATCTTACTAACAATTGGAAATATAGATTCCTCAATGTAACACATTATAAAATCTTTGCATAATTTTGAAAAGATTTCAGGCTTGAATTTTAATCATAATAAAACTGAAACTATTTTGCTGAACAAAAAAAAAATAAACTCTGTCCTGGAAAAATGTGAAAATGTTAGCTGTGCAAATACTATGTTTAAGTATTTAGGGGTATATATAAAAACAAATTGGAAAGATACTATACAAATAAATTACACAACTCTAATAAATACTGTCAAGGATCACTTAAAGAAATGGAACAAAATGTTCTTTACCATGGAAGAAAGCTTAACCTTAGTCAAAAATTATTATATTACCTAAAAGTCTGTACATTTTTCAAACTATAATAGCATCTCCTTCCAAAACATTAATGAAACAACTCAACTTCTTATTAATTAAATTTCTATGGTTTCCACAAAAACCAAGAATTAGTCACACATGGCATTACAGAAATTGGGAAGAGGGCGAGTAGCTTTTCCACTCTTAGAGCTATATGCAGAATTAATCATTCTTAATATCATAAGTCACTGGGTAAGTCAAAAGTATACATCTAATTGGAAAAACTTACGTAAAACAATTTTAGTATCTTAATAGTGGAGAAACAATAAATAATGACATGTTTATTGAAGAAGAGAAAATGTATCTAGTCATAATCATTGGTATAATACAAATAAAAAAGAACATTTCTCTCCCTTTGTTAACTACATAGCAAAGAATTTTAAAAAAATAAACAAAGATTACAAAATAAGAAACCTTTTATTTTTAATGTTTCCTATAGCATTTATAAACAAATGTTTGGATTCTTACAACATGCAAAAAATAAAAGAAATGAAAGGAAATGGGTTAGTATTTTTGGAATCAATTCCTTGATTCCAATTATGTATATGAGGCCACTTCCCTCATAGCAAAATATAACATAAACCAAAACAATTGGCTAAACATACAAACATTCAGAGAGTATATAGTAAGTGAATTCAAAGTATGTCAAATAGTGAAATCCACACCTAGACCCAAAATTTTCTGTGAAATTAATACATTATGTAATAATGATGGGTTTTCATTGTCAAGAATATACAGGATACTATGAACTGACTTACAAATTCCAGATGAATCCCCATGGAATTGCTCAGAAAAAAGTTATTAAATTCAGATTTTCAGAAACAGAGAAAATATTAACACTACATCATCTCCCTTTTGGAAAATTTACACATGGAAGTTCATTCACAGAAGCTTTTTTACTCCTCATAAAGTGGCATTGATATCGGGAAATGAAATATCTGAATGCTGGAAATGTGAAGAAGCTGTATCTGCAGACTGGGCACATATGTTTATGGAGTGTAAAACTGTAATTCCTTTCTGGTTGGAATTTAAATCTTTTATAAAAGCATTGTGGTTGGATAAATGTGAAGTGACTGACTCACTGTTATTATTTAATGCACCGATACCAGCATATATTCCAGGTACACAAGTGCACCTTCTCTGGTCCCTCCTTGCAATAGCAAGAAAAATTATTACCTCAAACTGGAAAAGTAAAAAAATTCTATCATTTTTGGAATTTATCTCATTGGCCAAAATTGTATGTAATAGAGAATTGTTGACTATAACTTCAAGAGCCTCAAGAGTGACACATAAACAACTGGCTTAATTAAAACTTAAAATGTTGTTAGATAAAATGTGAATATATTAAGAAAAGCATATCTATTATGGACGCTGTATATAGTTATGTTAATTTTACATTATTTAATAGTTTTTGTTATGCTTGTATTTATAAAATTCAATAAAAATTATGTGAAAAAAAGAAAACATGAAGGAGGCAATGAGCAAAGTAATTATTTTGGTCAACAATATAATAAACAAATAACTTTTTTGTGAGATACTGCTTTTTCAAAGTTGTACTGTTCATGCTTTTACTAAACCCAACATTTTCAGCTCTTGACTGAGAAGGCAATATTACTTAAAAGGCTTCAACATAATCATGCTCTGGAGATAACTGTTTGTTGATTATGAGATATTATGCAATGATCCCCATTAATATTCTAAAATGTGCACGCTGATTGGCCAGCTTTCCTGTTGTAAATCCCACAAAATACCAATGGAAAAAGGTCCGGTCACCTGGACTTTTTTCCATTCGTGTAAAGTGTCCAAACCCATTTTTTTTTTAATAAATAAAAAAGAAAAAATGGAGCAAGAAAGACTTTCTTTTCTCCGTTGCTTCCATTTCAAAGCATTGATGTACTGGGTATGTGTAGGAACTCAAGTCCCATACACATGTACAGTACATCAACACAAGGAAGCAGTTTACTACCACCGGTGGAAGAACAGTAATGCGCCATTATACAAAGACATTATTTAAGAAATGTAAGTATTTTTTTTTCTTAAATAATGTCATTGTATAATAACAATAACTGACTCCGTGGTTGTGGTATATTGACATTTCCCCACTGTTGGCTTTATTTAATAACTCGGGCTTTGCCCTCATGATTAAACCATGCCAACCATGGGTAATTCTTCAATATACCACACCATGTCATCAGTTATTGCTTAATTATCAAGTGGCTTGCTATGTTTCATTAGGAATGGAAACAGCTGACTTACTAAAATTCTAAAGAAGAATGCTACACACTGTTGGGAATACATATGAATGTCACAAAGCAGTTGACAGGAATATGAAGCCTTATAGAGGTAAAACATATTTTTTATGCAAATGTACAGTGCCTAAAAATGAAACAAGAAGAGATGGGCCTGTAAATAAACTAACAGCAGTTCTGTATTATTTCAATAAAACATGGAGCATTAGACATTTGGTTTTCTTCAGTTTATAAAATATGGCAATATAAGAACAAATAAAAAGGGTAATGTGAGGTGTCATTTTATTGATATATGCATCCTTAACCAGTTACCTAGAAAAACAGGATAAGAAATGGAAGTAATCAACACAATCCTGAAGAATGTCTCAGTGTGAGCAATTGCAGAAACATCTTAGCCTACTGTAGTTCTAGAATGAGTAATACATATCATAACACATTTCTGCAGGAATTATGTGAATTATTGGATGAATAGCCACCATTGGTAATAGGGTACTTTAATTATCAAAACATTAACTGGTCCACATATTAGACTGGCTCTTATTTGGAGGCACAGTTTAGATATAATGAGATACCAGTACATTTAACAAATGTACACCTGACCACTGGAAAAAAAATCCACAACTTTTAATAACTTTGTGCAGTTGTCCTGAACGATATACATATATATATATATATAAAATATATGTATGTATATATATATATATATATATATATATATATATATATATATATATATAAAATTTATATTTTAAAATCACAAATTTACACAAATGTAAACATACACAAACCAATCCAACACATGCAAAATTTTAATTAATACAAGCACACACACACACACACACACACACACACACACACACACACACACACACACACACACACTTAAAACAAAATACTTTTAAATGGGGGGTTTCCTCTACCCCATAATGATTGGTCCTTGACCCCATACCCTGTTACATATATACAAACTCTGGGGTCTTACAACATCCATGGAATGGCAATCAGCCTTACACTATGTAACCCATTCCCAGACAAGTCAGTCATTCAAATATTCAACTAAAAGAGCATCTCCACTTCATGATTAATTAATTGAATATTTGACAAAACAAACTACATCCCCTGTTTAATAGCTTGAGGTCTAGATTACTGCAAACAGTTCTATGCATGAGTCTACTTAAGAAGCGTTGGCTACTGAGGATATTGAATCCCTTTTACAAGCCAAGAATGATAGAGTTTTGACAATATTTCCATGATTCTGTTTAGTTCATAAAGTGTTAATTTCTGTCACAGATAGCTGTGCTCATTTCTACGACCATAAAATAATTATTTTGTGAGCTGGGAGTAAGTTGCAGATGCTCATATAATGATTCGGTCAGTGCTACACACACTTAACAAACATTTTTGAAAAAGTCATACCAGGGCAGTAAGCCAGTAGCATGGAGTGTAGCAAAAGGATCACTATTATATAATGAGATTGATATCATTGACTTCCAAAGCTTGGTAGCATGTTTTTTTTCCTTATTTTCCAAGTATGCAGTCTATCAGAAGAGAGATAGGAAAGGATATTGCTGTAGCAGACAACTTAACAAATTCGGTGTAGTTGGAAACCAACAGCCAATGAGCACAATTTAAGCAGATGTATATATATATATATTTTTTATAAGACTAATTTGGACAGTTTGAAGACAGAAGCTGTTAATAAGTTGGGATGCAGAAATTAACAGCTCTGGTAGTAGTGCAAAGTTCAGAACTGTTTAACATTATTTTTGTTACTGGTTTGATTGGCAGTAAAGTATGCTTTGGAATGTTTAGCACCATGGTCTTGGTGCAGTTTCTGGCCTATAAACAGATTAATGAGGTAAATATTTTATTTATGTCATTCTAATGCCATAGTATGGATCATATACATCATAGTCTCCAAAATGGCTCTGGTTGTTGTTCTTATTTGAACTGATGCTGTTTTAAAGGGTCTATACTGCAGTGAATGAAAGGAAAGGAAAAGATAAGCTATTTACATGCAGGATCTAAAAGAAAACAGGTCATAAAAAGACTTGTCTACACAATTGGATCTTCTGAGATTTCATAAGGAGGAATAACAGTTTGATTTCTGTATTAATCAAGGAAGACAAACAGTAAATATACAAATGTAGGCACTGGTAATATCCATATCAATACAAGTACTTATAATTTTACCAGCTGCAAGTTCAAAGATGTAGTTACTTATGATTTCTGTGACAAATGTTTTGTTGTTCTGATACAAAGCATAGCTAGACGCACTAGTCCAAACAGTTGTGTGGTGGAATGTGAAACTCTCTGAGGAGAGCTTTTGGTTAGTTCTGAAATCATCAACGATGGTTGTGACAATAGGAGGTATTGCCAGCATAGCTAGCTGGAATTTTGTAAATAATCGCATGTCAAACTGCTATATACAAGATGCTTGAGTTACAAATGTATTAGAACTGTATGTCATGTGTGTATCAAACTGATTTGTACAGATGTTTGTGTTGAAAAGGTATTTGTAAAGTGCTTGTGTTTGAAATACATCCACAGTGTGCCCTACTAGAGAGAACAGAAATATACATGCACTATTGTAATTGCTTAAATATATAGGTTTTAACAGAGGAAACTGAAAGACAGAAGGTTACCCTCAGTCCAGCAAACTTTAAAATATATCTGAAATTAAATCACTTTATGGGCTATGCCATAAAAATGCTATCTCACAGGTTTCATTGCAACCAGAGACATAAAGTCTGCATTAGAAAGCTTTCTGTATTGTCTTTGGGGTGAACTAATTACTACTCTGGAAATGTGGTATGCTGTTGTTTTATGACTTCCAGCACCTACCACATATCTGAGCAAAAGCCCTTGTATGTGTACTTTTACAGGTAGGTGCTAAAGCCTGCCAGCTTCCAGCAATGGGGGTTTGCATGGGAACTAGAAATCAGATTCCCAGAGGTGATGTAATTCTGCAAGCTATCCCAGAGGTAATATTTTAGATATTATTTTGAGAAGTCCCTTAGTAAGACTGAACATTCTGTATTCTGTCTTGGGCTTGACAACAAGAAGGACCATTCACCACATCATCTGCCTTGCTCTGATAATTAAGTAAGGAATAATAAATTATGTTAGATTCAGTCAGGATTATAGTGAAGCTTAGTTTAGATATTGTTTTTCTTTATTTGTCTGCATCTATCCTTCAATATTATTTCAAATATTTCCTGTGATTTTGAACTCTGATGTCCCTGTCAGATTGATGTTTAGTATTGTCTTGTTCTTTTATTATTTATTATTAAATATATTTAAACCTTTCATTGTGGCTAATCTTTGTAGACGTATTTAAGTTTTTAGAGTATTTACATATTTATTTGGTGACACTGTGTGGGTCACTCCTAATAGCCTTGCTCTTGGTTAAACTACCATTTGTATTAATATTAATTTCACTCAGTATATTGGGTACCCTTCTAAGGGCCTTAAGGTAGCTGGCTGTAGTGTCTGGTGGCAGTGGTAACTACCTTATAGTCTGGGCAGAAGGAGGCATAACTAGTAAACCTGTGCCAGCCTTTTCCAGGTGTGTGTGTGCATGTGTGTGTGCGTGTGTATGCGTGTGTGTGCGTGTGTGTGTGTGTGTGTGTGTGTATGTGTGTGTGTGTGTGCACATGTGTGTGCATGTTTAAATCAAATCTCAAAGAGTGTGTGTGTGTGTGTGTGTGTGTGTGTGTGTGTCAACGAAGCACAGGTTGGACAGAGATTGTGCTGGAGGTCTTGGCTCAGCTGAGATCTCAACTCTATAGCTGTGCCAGTGGGGAGTCTTACTGGGGATCTGGAGAAAGAGAGAGGAACCAGCCCCAGACTGACTGTGCTCACTGTGTGCTCTTAAGGGAAATTGTACTTGATTGTACTTGATGCAGAGAGCTGCATCTGGAAATACTGAGTATATATCTATTATCCTCCCACTGAACATTCCCCAGAGGTGCCAATAGTGAGGACTGAGGCTGTTTGATTACTAGCCCAGCAGAGGGTCATCAGAATCATATTCATTTTAGTGATATATGTAGGCCATTGTAATGAATCTGCAAAAATATAATTATGTGCAGCCATATGGAACATAAGAACAAGCTAGATTAATTGTTTATTTCAGTTCCTTATTTTAGTCTGTTATTGTCTGTTTTTTGCTCTGTGCGTACTTATGGAACTATAGGGTTTTGAGCTATAATGTGGTTTTAGCTACCCTGCCCCACCACACTCTCGCTCTTTTGGACCTTACAGTCACAGCCTGTTGGTTAATCTCTCTTGCTGCTGCTAGCATTACATCTGGTTTGGCCACACATTGCATTTTTTTTTGTATTGGCTGCCTTCATTTATGCTACATTTTACCCATAACCACTTGCCAACTTACATGTACTTGAAACTAAATCACTTACACTATCTGGAAAATTACTTTTGCTCACTATTTGTCCCTAATATTGCTAAATCAATGCTTTCTTAAATTCACTTTTCAGTATTCTGCTGCCTGTTTTGCACAGTTCTGACATACACAGGCTGACTGATTCAACAGGGCTAGAGGGGTGTACTTGATGCATATCCTTTGTTTTATCGAACCTATCTAATTTATATTTGTCACACTTGTGTTTGTTTCTCCTGCGTATTCCAATTGACATGTTTACATTATAAAGCTTTTACTTCACTATACCATATTTACATTTGCTGGACATCCATAGTCTTTAAGTCTCTGCACTTTATTTTTAACTGCTTTTAGACTTTAAGGTTATTTCTTTCTATGTACCATAAGAACTTTGACACTTGCATTATATTATTGTTTAGCTCCACTCAGGCAGTGTAATTTGTAATGTTATATTAAAACTGTTCTGATTTTATTGTCTTAGAATGAAATGTTAAACAAATGTTTTTGTTGTGATTATATAGTCAGACTGTAAAGCTGGGGACCTTTCTGTTAACATACTCCTAAATTACACTGAAGTGGTGTGGCCTGCTTTCATGGGTTTATACTTTTCAGGGTATTTCATGTTATTATTGTAAGGATGGTAGCTGTTCAATGTTTTGTTTCCATTTTCAGTGAAAAAGAATAAGGGGTTTTTGCTTGGCATGTGCTTTTCAATTAACTTTTTTTTCTCTTCATTACATTAATTTCTTTGCTCTTTCTTTCCCCATTGCATTGCCTGCATAACAATTCTGTTTCCACCTTCACAAGTGCCTACTGGATAACCTGTCAGCATTCCCATTCCTATAACAACATCACCAATTAGGGTACATGTAGTGCCTAGCTTTTATAGTTGCTGCAGTATTTAATTATTACGGAGCTATATTATACTGATTTAGTCTGGTAAACATTTTTTCTTCTCTCTGCACACACACACACACACACACACACACACACACACACACACACACACACACACACACACACACACACACACACACGCACACACGCACACACACACACACACACACACACACACACACACACACACACACACACACACACACACACACATACATGCACGCTCGCATGCACACACACACACACACACACACACACACACACACACACACACATACACACACACACACACACACATGGAAATACAGGACTTTAGTGCTTCACTGCCATGAGTTTTCTCATCCCATACTCTGTTGGATTTTATATTTGTAGTTTGTGAGTTAGTCTCTCTTACTGCCACTAACTTCAGTTTTATCTGGTTTGGCCCTTTGTTGTGCTTTTTGTTCTGACTTCCCTTCATTAGTCCTTCTGATTACTCATACACACCTGTGTAATCATTTTAGCTTTGATCCTGTAGCACTTATAATGTCTGAGGAGTTACTTTTGCTCTGCATTTTAGGAAAGTATCTAGGTTGGAGTAAAGGAATAAGCCTCCCCTGCTGGTAAATGTCATGGTTAGTAATCAGTAAATTCTGAAATGAATGATGGCATTACTTTTATAGTCAAAATTAAATGCTTCTTTAGTACTCTGTGTGTGGCATAAATTGTGGCAGCTGCTTGCTATAAATGAAGCAAGCAGTGTGATATAGTTTAAAAGGAAAAATATGTATTTTTCTTCAGTAAGTCCTGGCCCAGGACATTAGAACTGAAGCATTTTAGATCTCCTTGTGTGGAGTATAACAACTGCTTGCTGCAAATGTAATAGAGTGTAGCAATTGCTTGCTATAAATGTAGCAAGCAGTTGCTACATGTTAAAATTGAAGGAAGAGCTGTTTTTATTTGTTTCTTTTTCAGTAAGTACCAAATCTGGATTTCAAAACTGAAATGATTTAGTGTTCCATTTGTAGTCTGTACCAGCTTCTTGCTTCAAATATAGCAAACAGTTGTTACAGTGTAAAAAGAAAGAAGAGTTGGGGAGGGCATCCAGCTACATTATTGCTGTACTTTTCACTAATACTGTTCGATCTATATTTTGTCAAACATACTCAACTCCTGAACTGCCTATTTTCCAAAGATCTGCATATCTGGAGATGATTAGTTCATCTCTCCTGCCCATCCACAGCCATCTCCATCTGGCACTATGTTTATACATGTCTAGCCATGACTCACACACTCTGGAATATAATAGCATACTAAGAAATTGTTACCTCTGATGGTTCTCACGTACTCCATCCCACTTTCTGCTGTAAAGGTACCCCTTACTAATAACATAACTGCATCATTTGAAATGGTGGACTGGTAATGGCAAGTCTTAGAATGTGGAGAATAAATGGCTGAAAATCTGGACTTACATATGCTAAGTCTGTGGCTGCCATTTTTTTTTTGAATATTCCCTATTCTTCTAGCTTTCTACCCTATTCATACACCAGATTTTTGATCTTATACCAATTTCAGTTATTTTCAGCTATTTGCCTATTTTCTACCAACTCATCCTCTACCACCACTCATTTCTATTCTATAACTAAACTAGCATAAACATAAATGGCTATGGGACTGCCTACAATACACTTTGCAACATTAATAAAAAGTGCTGAATTTTTAAAGGATTGTCTGCACAAAACTTTGAAGTATTCATAACAAAAGTACTATATTTGATTTCTGGATCAACGCCAGCAAGGCTGACATAATTAGAATTGTTGAAAATTGGCTAAAGGAAGATGGCATGATTGTTCTCTCCATATTATCTAATTATACCACACCAAAGTAAAGGACAAGACCCCATACTGGTGGAAGAGTATTTAGTCTTGTTAGGAACTTTTTCAATTTTTCACTTGTATCTTCCATTGCCTCCAACAATGATCCCAGCTGGATTTCATGGAGTGCCTCATTGGTAATGCTGACAAATTTCATATCACAGTATCATACTCTCCTCCTTCTATCACACACTGGTCAGAGTGGAGGCATACTCAAAACAATATTGGCTAAACTTTCTAGTAGGAACTCCCTATATGCTGTAGACTTAAATCTTGTTCGAAAACTTAAGCATAGTTTTATCCCAATTTCCACCCTTTCAGAGGATGGCTTGTTCCAAATTGTCAAAGACCCCACCTGTTTCAACACTGCTTCAGACCAGCATAATTAATTAGCCTGGTTTTGTACCAGACAATACACCTGATACTGTACCTGTGTGATTGAATCCCCAAATAGTTCAATGTTTGCTGCTTACTCTGACACTTTTTTAGGGAAAATGAATTTTATCCTTCATAAAACTATCACCTGTCATATCCTTAAGTAAGATAGGTTAACATTATGCTTGACTGAATTAACCAATTTCCTCTAGTCTCCAGTACTCAAAAAAGAAGACTGTAGCACTACTGTTTAGCAACTCTTAAATATTTTCTTACATTTGTAGGGTAAATACTATCTAGCAAAAACTAGAACAGTCAAGCTACTCCAAACTGTGGTTATCTAGAGAAGTGAACAAAACACTGGCTGAGAAAATGGCAGGCTAGTGCTAGCACAAAAGTACTCAACTCCCTGTCTATTATGAACATTATTCTTTCTTAAGAAGCAAAAGAATTGAAAAAGAACTAGCTAATAAGACAAAAGCTCCACCTCTGATAAAGAATGAGGAAACATTACCTGATAACCCCAAATGGATCCTGGAAGGAAATTAACCATTCATACAGGGCTATCCCACTGATTTTCCTTTTAACTGTGATAATCTTGTTGGGCAATGTTGCTGTGAATCAAATGCAAAGACTTTTGGAAATCAGTTCTCATATTCCTTTTTTACTTCTTCACCCATCTGACCTTTTCCTGCTTGGGTGTGCTACCTCTGATGAGGCCATCTTCAGCAGTTTATCTAATTTTTCATTTCTAAACAGTTACATTATCCAGCATCAACAAGAGGCTCAGGGATGCTCCCAGCTTCTTGAAAGGTTGAGTCAGATTGTTTCTATATCTGAGCTCATAACTGCCTGTGATACTTTTAATGTCATTCCATTATTATGGAACGTTAATACATCTCTCATTATCTATATATTTCCAGAGCTATGTATACTTTCTGTCTCCCTACTGAAATGTTGGTACTCATAATGCCGACTACCAACTCACCAAAAAAGAAAAAAGACCAAAAATGCAGGAGGAGAAATAATCTCAAACATCTCTTTTCTCCTTTAAATTTGATATATTTGCAGGAGTGCAAACCACTCCTATACTCTCCCACAACTTGCCATACATCAAAGAAAAGGGAATATTCTGAGAAATGATCATCTCAATCTTGAGTTGTGCAAGTCTGTTTTTTTGGGCCATTCATTCTCCATATTTCAGGACTTGATGAAGCAGGTTCTACCATTTTAAATGGTAACCAACATTTCTGCTATTACCATATTCCCCAAACATATCTCTAACTCAAACTCATACTCATTCAAACCTATTGCATTATTATCAACCGCTTGTCAAAATCCCACAGAAGGCAGCAGCCTTTCAGTTGCAACAACACATTATTTTCACTTTCACATCAATCATCAACACAGGTTCAAAAGACACATGACTAAAGTGCAACTCTTTCACTTTTATTGACATTATCTACCATTCTGTGAATGCAGGTAGACTCACATCAGCCATTTTTCATAGGGCATTAAAAGGCCTTTGATCATGTAAATCATTCACTTCTCCTCAGTGAAGTCTCCCTCTGTGGCCTCAGTTCAGCTCTTTAAAATAGATTTATGAATATCTAAATAGCTATTTCCTCAAAGTCTTTTTCTTCCCCATAATCATCCCTATCACTACCTGCTGTTTTTTAGTGTGACCTAAGGCTCATTTTGTTGACTGTGGTTATTTGTCATCTATATTAACTCTCTTTTCTTTACACATGAGACTAACAATATCCTGCTGTGTGCTGGTGACATAATCATTTGGGAATTCAGTAGCTCTCCTGAGACTGTCTCCAACATCTTTAATCATCATCATCATCATCATCATCAACCCCCTTGTTTCCTATTTTTCTATATGGTGTCAGGTCATTTTATCTCTCTGGATTTAGTGCAACTCTCATACCTTCTTTTATAGTCATGCCAGACTGTCAATTTTCTTCTCTCTCACACTTCATCCATCACTTTGATGGATGCCCTAATTTCCTCATGCTTTCTTCGTGTCTCTCCCAAATCTTCTTTACCAGATTGTCCCCTGTTTTTCTGCACCTCTTCCCAAACCACAATAACCTGTTCTCTCTTTAGCCTTCTCTGCAATTGGAGCTACTTTGGCTTCTGTTCTGATGTCCTCATTTCTGCATCTGTCCGACAGTTTGCATCCTACAACCCGTCTCAGGCACTTTACTTCCATCACTTCTAGTTCCCTCATCTGTTCTTCCTTCACTGCCAGGTTTCTGTACAATACAGCAATACTGGTTGCATCACTGTTTTGTACACCTTACTTTTCAGCTCCTTGGCATTCCTCTGTCACACTACCCCTGCCACTCTGTTCCAGTTGGCTTCAGCCCCTGTGATTGTAGCTTTGACCTCCTCATTCAGACTTCTGTTCTCCTTAACCACCCCCCCAAGATACTTGAAGCTGTTAATCTATTCCACTATTTCCCATCTATCTCAATTTTCAGCTTCTTCTGATTTCTCCCATTTTCTGCCTTGACAACTGTCTTGTCCACACTCAGTTACATACCACACACCATCAGTTTTGCATTCCATTTCCATATTAATTTCTGAAGTTCTTTGTTCAGAGTCTGCTGCATACCTTTGAACCCATGAGAATGGTCTATGATAAAACCTGATATAGAGGCAGGGTTGGCATAATGTTTAAGGTCTTTATCTCACAGATAACAGGATACAGAGTATGTTTCTGACCTAGGGTTATTGGCTAAGCTTGTAATAGTCTGCAGATTGATAGCCTAGTATTTACCTATGAACCTATGAACATGCAGCAGCTTTGTTGATCTATCCCATATGACCTATTTGCTAATCTAATCCACCACCAGTATGAGCAGTAGTGGGCTCCCAGCTGAACTCTGATTCACACCCACACTCACTGCAAACCCATCTGTGAGTCCTTGTGTTACTGGGTCATTGCACATAGCATGTACCAGTTCTGCCAGTGTTTCTGGGTCATTGAACCATTGCAGGACTGCACAAATCAGCTTTCCTTGGACCTTATCATATGCCTTCTCCAAGTCCAGAAATACCCAGATGGACCATTTCTTTTCTCTAGCTTCTTGTCAGTTATCTGTATCACTGCAAACAGCAGATCAGTTGTGCCCCATTCTGATCTGAATCTGACCTTTGTTTGTCTGATATTTGTTTGTAGAGAAATAAATTGTGTAGGAAAATCAAACATCTCTAGCATTTAAAATAGGCAGTTCCAATTTAAAGAATCAAATGTTTTCTCAATGGCCAGGATTCAATAATGCCTACACTAAGTGTACACTGTTCTGAGTGAACAGACAACACAGATATAACTAACACCTTCTTCCTCCTAATTTTGGTTTTCCTACTGAAACTCTTGCAGCTTTAAATACTGACAGGGACTCATAAAGGTTACCACAAAGTGTAGAGTGAATAGAAAGCTCATAAAAATATGGTAAGAATTCTATTGAATACATACCGTGTATACTTAGTGTAGGCTTTATTGAATCTGTCCCAGTATCTAAATTCACAAATAGGGGTTATTCTTTTCTGTTGCTTAGGATGTCTATAAGGATTAAACTTCTTGTAATATTTGTATACAAAACCAGTTTCATCTGTATTATTTGTGATATAGGTTCTGTTAGTTGATCTAAAAATTGACATAAAGATTTTATAATCATTATTTAAGAGAGAAACAGGTCTGTATGAGCAACATAACTGTGAACTTTTATTTTCTTTCAATACTGTGGTAATTAATTAATATTTCCAAGAAGGGAAGATTGCTTCTTTATTCTATATTTCTATGTTTCTATGAGGGTCTTGGGGAATATTTTATAATAGCTGGGGAGAATAGCTTATATATTTCTGAAGTTATATTATCCATGTCAGGAACTTTTATTCATGATTTCTTTGTAAGTAATTTGTTCAAATAAACAATTTTTTCGTTTCAAGACTGACCTTTTCCAAAAGCGATTGATCTAGATTTAAGTCTATATTTGAATCTGTGAGCTCATGTTCCTAGTTTAGAGATATATAATATTGTCTAAATGTGTCTAAGATATCTTCTATTGTGGTGTATGTTTTATTATTTTTGCATTCTTTATCTTAATGATCTTGTTAATTCTAGTTTGAATTTTAACTCTCTTAGATAAATAATGCATGTGTTTTGGTGACATAGCAAATGAGGCCACTTTTAGTTTTTCTATGGCTAAAGCTGTTTTATGTAAAAGGAGTTCATTGCAATTTTTGTTTAAATTTTCAATTGTATCAGTTATGGTTTATCATTGCTTTTATATTTTGCATTAGCTTTTTGTAACTTGAGTTGTACTCTAATTTAGATTCCCATTTCATTAACATCTGTTTATACCAAGGTACTGATTTACCATGTGTGTGTGTGTGTGTATATATATATATATATATATATATATATATATACATGCACACACACACACACACACACACACACACACACACACACACACACACACACACACACACACACACACACACACACACATATATATATAGTTTGTTTTTTTTATAAAAAAATCATATTTCAACAAGGGTTTATATTCTTTTAATCTAGTCATGTAGGCTGGTATTCTGGTTATGTAAGGAAGTTTCTTATAAATTGTTTCAAGTTTTAAGATAAGAATATTAGAATAGGAGATTGGACAAGGAATAATGTTAAAATCTAATATCTTTGTGGTTATGTCCTAAGAAATTAGTATCCTATCATTTTGTAATGTGTGTACCATAATTAAATAAATAATGGACAAAACTGAGTTATTTAATTCCTTTTAAGCAGAATGTGCCTGTTTAAATTTAAGGCCTCTATCCAGTTATTGAGATATTTTGCTGTAGAGGTCAGTCTTAATTTCATTTTTGTGATTGTTTCTGCATTGTTTAAAATACAGTTAAAGTCCCCCCCTAATATTAAGTTCCCTTTAGCAATTTTAAGAATATCTATATTTTTTTGGAAAGGTTTAGACCCTTTCCAGGAAACCAATGCAAGTTATACAGCACCCATAGTCTATTATTAGACTTTTTATTGTTATAACAGATATGATCCCATCTTGATTTTCATATTTATATAATGTTTGGTGTAACAATTCATTTTTTCCATAGTATCATATACCTCTTCTTCTGCTTTTGAAAGTAGATTGAGATAATAATACATAATTATTTGGGTTCCAGTTATTTTTGTCTGTGTGTTTAATATGTTTTTCTTGAAGACATATGACTTGTGTCTTATTTATAATTAAAAATTGCAGCAGATTTGGTCTTTTCCTTAGAATAGTTGGTCCTTTAATATTTAGTGATAATAATGTCATATCCATATGAAAGTTAAGTAAAAGTGAAAAGGTATTATTGTTATTTTAATATAAAAAAATAGTCACAATATGAAACCTCCATTCATTTCCTGAGTATCAAGGAATATATATCCAGGCAATTGATTTTTTTAAAATGTTATACATATACTGAGTTGGTTGACTATATACATGGAATTATTGAAATTCTTAGCCTAGTAATTAAAAAAAAAATATTTAGGCTATCCCTCTCGCTTTATCTGATTGATAAGTTTTAGATTTAGTAATCAGAGCTTTGGAATATCTGTTTGATAAATTGGAGACTTTACTGATACTATACATGCATATGTCCATATATGTATCAGCATGTATATTTATTTATTTTACATTTGTTTACCTGGGAGGTCCGACTGGAGAGAGCTGCCTGTTTTCAGCAGAGGCCCGGAGTGAAAAGCTCCAGAACAATTGCTAACATACTATACATAAGACATTTACATGAGCATCATGCTTTACACATTTACTTATAAAAATATAGCAGATAATAACAAATGATGGTATAAGATATTTACATAAGCATAGAGGTTTAGACATACAATTAAAAGTATAGCAGGTAGTAACATATGATGGTTGTTCATACAGTATGTTTAGTAGAAATAATCTTGAATATGTACTGAAGATAAGACAAGAAAGGAAAACTAAAAAAGGAGAATATAGACAACTTCATATAAGATGCATTGACATTTTAAGGGAAAGCTTTTCAACTTAGTCTATGGGAGAGTTGGTGGGTATAGATGGGACAGTGGGGCACTGGGGAGTAGGCAGCAGTGAGCTGGTAAGTAATGTGTGATAATATATAGTGCATCTGTGGGAGTTTTAAAGAGGAGGTTGGATAGTGGGTAGGGAAAAGGAGTTAGAATATGTCAGCCAGGTGCTAGGCAGTTACAAGTAACATGTGATAATATATAGTGCATCTCTGGGAGTTTTAAAGAAGAGGTTGGATAGTGGGTAGGGAAAAGAAGTTAGAATATGTCAGCCAGGTGCTAGGCAGTTGCATATCCAGGAGTTGTTTAGGAGGGAAATTAGCTGTTTTTTGAAGATGGTTTTGTTAGGTTGTAACCTGATTTGTAGTGTAGGGAGTTCAAAGTCTTAACAATGTTGCTAGAATACAGGGAGTCACCAGAGAGCTGTAATGGCTGTTGGAGATTGCAATTAATGCCTTGTTAGTGGATCTAAGTTATCGGTTATTGGAGTAGAGAGCGATCAGGTCTTGTAAGGCTGGAGTTTTGTCAGGTTGGTACAGTACTTGATGAGCTAGAAGAATTTGGTTTAGAGCTAAGGTGTTAGGGAGTTCCAACCAGGAAAGCTGTTATTTCCAGTAACTTCATAGTTATTTATGAATTTTGCCTTCTTGTCTCACCAAATGCTATTTTGCATTTGATGAGTCAGTTTTCAGTATAAGAGTAAATATGTAATACTAAAGATAAATAGTTTAGAGTTGTTTAGACTACTGTTGCATTCAGCATTTAATGCCTTGGAGCAAAAAAAAAAAAAAGCATGGTCTTGAAGTACAAATATACAACAAAAGGTCAAAAGATTACATATACAATTAAAAGTAGTATATTTAAACACAATTTTATAAATTTAATTATGATAAATACACATTAAGTCTTTTTCCCCTCTTCTATCCTCTTTTGCATAACAACCATTACTTCATATTGCTCTGTATAGTTTCTCTGGGCCAGATTCCAAAAAAGCTTCTCTCAGTGTAAGTCTGCCATGATTTGAAAAAACTTGCTTTCAGTGTATGTGACTTACTTCAGTGTAAGGCCTATCTATAAACAAGCTTACTACAGGGACTAGATTCCAAAATGTCTGCTCTCAGTGTGCTATCAGTGTAAGTGTTCACTTACACTGAAAGCAAATCTTTTGGAACTGGAATCTCAATCTCTACATTTCTACATCCTCAGATCTTCCCCCGTAGATCTATTCACTTCATGTTATCTTATATTTATTTCCCATCAGTCCTAACGTCATCTCTCACTGGTCATTTTTGCACTAAGGTTAATATGACTAGTTTAACAAAGATTACATGTACAGATTTCCTTCTGATCTTAAGCATATGCCCTACAAGGATATCCCTATTCTGTAGCAATATTATTGGTTTAAAATTCAATTAAAATGACATGGTTGTTCTACCGGTGAATAAAGAAATTCTAGAGTACGTTATTATTATTATTTTTTTCTCTTTTCCCCTTCTCTTTCTTTTGGTTCTATATTATTTTCCCTTATCTGCTTTTGAATTTATTAATTATAATAATAGCATATTAATAATATTATTATTTCATTAATTTATATCTATCTTCGTTCATCAGTCTTATCATTCTCCTTTCATTGTTGATGATATCCTTCCAACAGTAGACTACTTAGCTGTCATTGCCCGATATGTAATTACTCAAAAATGGACCTCTAGAGCCAGAGAATAGTTTCAGAGCTGAACTATTCTTAATTAATGATCACAATTTCTATATTTATCCATTTTTATGAACAGTTATAAACTAGGTGCTAAAGAATAGCTCCAATAAAGAACTGCATCAATTTTTTAATAGAAAAGGATTTTGATTCCAAATTGTGCCCCATATCAAATTCAATACAGGGCATTAGTGGCAACTATTACCAGTCTTTTGATTTCCAGCTGTCCCAAAAAGGACAAAACATGTTTAGTTTATTCATTTTCTATGTATAAATTATTAGTTAAAATTTCTTAAATTAACATTTTGAAAAGCAACATCTCTGAATATCTGCTTGTGTGTGTTAGAAAGGGGAGAAATATGTAATGTAAGTGTTGTCCTGCCCCTTAAGAGGACACAGGGGCACTAAAGAAATGTGTTGGTTGTGTCAGCGTAAAGGAAAATTCATCTTCTTTAGGCTTTTTGATTGATTTATTTATGTTCTCAACCTGTGAAAGTACACCAGCCATTAACTAAATACTAAAATAAGCTATAGCCTGGGAATGGCATCACCAATTCTAAACACTTCAAGTATTTCTGAGAAAGGAGTGCAGTCCATCTCCAGGCAGAAATTTTTATAGTCTAGCTGATGGAAAGACAGACTCTGAGAACAGACCAAAGAGAAAGCAGTAGCCAAGAGAAGAGAGGGAGAGGACAGGGAAATGCTTAACTGTGCAAACATCCTTACCTAGTTGAAAATGCATCAACTGTTCATTCTAGAAAAATAGATCAAAGTTTCACAGCTTTCCCCTCCCACATAAGGCATCCCTCCAATTCTAAAACTTATCACTTCCAAAACACTTCTAGTCAAGCATTCATAATGAAAGCCTCAAAAGATATAACTTCTGTAAAAGAAAACATATTATCAAATATGGGGGGAATATTTATCATATAATTCATGTGTAGAGCATTAGTTTTAGCTTTTATATTTCTGTGTGGTATATTTATGCATGAAAGTAATTACAAACCACTCTGTTAAATATTCTAACAAATTTGCTACAATTATCATGTAGAAATATTAAAATTTGTATTATGATAATAGGTAATAATAAGTTTATGTTAGTGTTAGAAGAAACAACACAAACTGCAGGGAAACCAAGGGCACCAGTCCAAAACCAGTAACCAATGATTTCTCAGCAATGGCAACTCACACACTCCAAGAAATACAAAATAAAAATAAAAGGCACTCCCAGTAATAGAATAAGTGTAATTTATTAAGTGCTTTTGTCTCACTGTGGAGACATCTTCAGAATAAATTACGCCAGTGACAAAGTACATTTTAAAAAACCAACCATTTTCACTCATTGGTTGAAATTAGTAACAGGTACTTAATCATTAAAAACCTTTAAAGTGATCACCATAGCTTACCACATAAACAACATGCATTTTCACTAAAACCTTTACATGTTATTAAAAAACATTTTTAATATATTTTTGGTAAGACATATTTACATTTTATAAACTTGAGGTAATAAAAATAAAAATAGACAAGCAATTTAATTATAGGCAAGAAGGAAGAGGAAAACAGTCACAACACAGCTTTTCTCAACTGTAATGCTGGAACAATGAACAATTGATCATTTGATCCAGGGGAGGGGCACACACATTTAAATGGAGCTGCCAAAGCAGTTCATGATCTTGAAGCCAAGTTTCCCATTGTCCAACCCGTTCATTGGGGAGCACATGTTCAAGGACCCAAAACAAAAAATTACCCTCTTTACACAATTGTAAATGCTTGAATAAAGCATTGTTTTCTGAGTTCTTGTTAACATTGTAAAAGTGTTCATAAACCCTTGTTTTAAGGGCTTTATTTGTCTTACCTTCATAGTAGGATAGGCACTGTTAGCAATAAACTAAGTACACCACACCTTATGTGCCACACTTAAAATATTTTCTAGCCTTAAGAGTAACACTTACATTAGAGAGGGTTAACTGATCACAATGTGACATACTTAAATACTGGTGACATATACCACACCTGTATGTTTCTTTTTTTAAGGTAGGGTCCTATGTGGTGGCTGCCTGGGTCACCAGATTCAAATATATTCTTTAGGTTATATCTTATTTTGGATGTATACAGCAAAGGCTTAGAAAAACTGATAGTGTGCTAGGTATATGAGAAAACATAATCCAATATTTGGATACAATCTTTTGAACTCCCAATGTGTCCTGATTATATTGCATAACAAAAGACATATTGTAGTTAGTCATATTCATCACTACACTGTTGTTTTCAGGTAAATCCCCTGTAACTTCTGTCAACACTTCTCCATTAGACTGTAAAAGGGGGATACATTTTCACCCCATCCCTTTAACACTTCAATTATTCAGGTTGTGAATCATGCTCTTGGGGGTAACCCCATTCCACAAAAAGCCCTTCAATTTAACTCAATTCATCCACAAGATCATCATAAAGGAAGGTCATATGGGCTGCCTGGACCATTTGATCTTTCACAATGTTCCTTTTTTGGTGAAAAGGGTGGTTGCTATCAAAGTGTAAATAAAAATTGGAGAAGTGCTCCTTCCTAAGCAGTCTTGAAATAAACCTGTCTTCATTGAGGTCTTTAATAAGTTTAACATCCAAATAATCGATTATATCTGCCCCTATATTGTGTGTAAATTCCAAACAAGTCTTAGTTCTATTAATATAGGAGAGAAAATCCTCAATTAGCTGCACTTAACCATCCCATAACAAAAATATATCTTCAAGGAAATTCAAATATAAAATTATGTTCTTCGAAAAAGATGACTGGAAAATAAACTTGCATTCCAAATACAATGATGCAATATTGGAGTACAAGCCAGTCCCATTGCAACCTCATCCAATTTGTATAGTATTCACCCTCAAACAACATAAAATTATTCATTAATACTAATTCTATGTGTTCCATCACTAATCTAACATCCTTGCTGTCCAAAAAAAATCTAATTCTAACAGCACCATCTCAAATCATTGTAAGCCAACCCAATGTGGAATGATGGACAGCAACTCTTTAATATCAATGCTGACCATTAAATAATGTGACTGGAAATCAACTTTGCCAACCTTAGCTAGAAAATCCCAAAAATCAACCAAGATGTGGTCGTATAACCTTCCAAAGTGTTTGAGTTTCAAATCAATGAACAAAAAAAGGAGTGGGTTTTAGACCCAGCTGCTGCAAGAATGGGTCTTAATGGCGGATCTTTCAAGTTTTTATAGATCTTAGGTATGCTGAAAATTGTGAGAATCAAAGGCTTATGAACTTTTACAAATTCCATTAAAGTCATGTTGATAATAACTTGCTTAAAATTGTCTTCCAGGATCAAATTTATTTTTCGATAGGTTGTATTGATTTTCTTTTTAGACACCTACATGTACCTAAAATCATTATGCAACAAATCTAACATATTAGCTGTATACTTCCAGTGTTGCATAGTAACCACTCTACCCCCTTTGTCTGGCTTCATTATTCTAATCTCCTTGTTATTACTAATATCTCTCAACACTGATTTTTCTTTCTGTGTAAGATTACATCTGTACCATTTTTTTATCTTAATATAGGGTCTAATTTCATTCTCAGCTAGGGATTCAAAATTAACATAGGATGAAGTGGTGGATTGAAAGTAGTTTTTTATGGAAACAAATAGCATGATCTCTGTCTCATTGATCACCAAGCAGTAATTCAGGATTAACCCTCTTTACAAACAAATTCAAGTCTAAATGGGTTGCACTTATATTTGTACTTCTCATGGGTAAAAAGGTAAATCCAATACAAAAAATAGAAAAAAGTTATGAGATTTAACTCTAAATCACTATAGTTGTAAATCTGAAAATTGGCATAGGATAAAATTACTCCATTCCGCAAAATTGGGAGGACTAAAGGAACTGTAGGGTGATGCTGAACCCTTAATTCTAGTAGCTCCTTCTTCCATTCTGTCCTCTTCCTTTGGTTGATGCTTGTTTTTTGTACTTGGGTTGGGTCCCCCAATTGTAGGATGAATGGTTTGCTTGAGTCTTTATTCTGTTGAATCTCCTCAAAGGGGGAAATTCTAAAGAGTCAAGCACATCATTTGTTTCATCCTTGTTGTTAAATATAACAGCTTCAGCAAGATTATTTGTTACCAGAATGAAGGGCCCTCACAGGACCCACTTCATTAGGTATTTTGGTATTCACCCTACTCCCTTTGGGAGCCCAGTAAGCCCTCTCTTCACTGTATTTTATCCTGTCTCTTTCAAGTTTGTTTAATTTCCATTTCTTAATCATATCTACCTCATTGTCAGCCTCTTTTAAAATAACATAGTATTTATTTCTGTATTTAAAACACTGCAGCTGTACAAACTAGTAAAAACACAAAATGACTAGGCGATTAAAAAGAATGAACCACCGATTTATTTAAACAAAAATAAAAACTTTAAGCGCTTTTCGTCTGGTTATATACATACAGACTTCCTCAGAAGGTACCATTACATAAAATAAGCCCTGTTTAAATACTCAGCAGCTGAAAAAGTGCGGGAAAATTACTGACATCTGTTAGATCTACTTAATATAGTCAGACTTGGACATTGATCCTAATATGAAAAACAATAAAGCTGTACATAGCCTGTGCGTGATTATGTATACTTAAAATCAGAACTGTTTGAAGATATCAAATACACATAATGATATTACATACTGAAATAGTAAGACACAATTATTTACTATGTAAACATTTTACTCATAGATACTGAATATCATCTGAACGTTTATCTTTGCAAGCTTTTAAGCTTTAATATGCTCATAATAGAGCATGAATCATTGAGACCAGGGTAGTTGAATGCATTTAATTTAAGCTGCCACAATAATTCTAACTCTTCTAATTTAAAAGAAGCTGGTCCACCTCTGATGTCATTCACAAACTGGTCTATAACCATGAACCTAAACTTGTGCTGTGGAAATAAATGGACATGTTTTGCTAGAGCATTTTCTATTTTAGTATGTTTAATAGCATAGATGTGTTCATAGATCCTTTCACGGAATCTACGTTCCGTTTTGCCCACATAAAATGCTGGGCACACTTCACACTTAGCTAAATAAACAATAAACTTGGTGTTGTAATTATATCTAGCTTTCACCTTGTATTTATGTCTATTAAGTTCAAATGAGTTTGTGACGTCTATGAATTTACAATAATTGCTATTTTCACATTTAAATGTACCTGTCACTCTATGTATTTTTGAATGACATCTTTCTAGAAGTGTTTTTAAATTACTTCCTCTCTTATAAACTATAGTTGATTTAGAACCAAGACGTTCGAACAAAACATGGTTGATTTTAAATATGTCCCAGTTTTTTTGTAAAATTCTGACCATGTGGCTAGTCTGAACATTGAAAGTAGTTATTAAACTGCATTTAAAATGCTCTTCTTTTTTAGCTAACTGTTCATTAAGAGGTACATTTATTTCAGAATCTAACAAGCATATACCATCATTTGATGGAAGTTTGACTGTTAACATAGATTTAAATAAAGATATTTCACTTTTACGTGTGACTTCATCGATCAAAGAATCTAACAGGTCTTTAGGGTAGCTACGGTGTATAAACATGTTTATCAAGAAGACATAATTATGACATAATAGATAAGCCATATACATAACAATGAAAGATGACCTTGTAGAGCTAATATTCAAAAATAGAAACAAATCACCAATAAATTCCTAAAAATTGTGGTTATAAATAGTCATTCAGTCCTGGTGGGAACAACGCACCCAATGTAATAATCCAGTATTTTTCTTTATGATTTAAAATACTATGCCATCCTTGAGAATAGCTTCGGTCACCAATAATTTGGTCAATAATCATAAATGAAAATTGTGCATTGTGATGTCTCAGTGTGTGATGATAGAGAGCATTGGTTTCTTTTTTAGTCTTGATGTCACTTCTATGTTCATTTATACGAGTTCTGAGTGATCTAAGAGTTTGGCCGATATATAATTTCTACCATAGGTACTAACAACCCTAATGGTAGATTCAGAAGAATCCCTGTGCTGTGTTTTGTATTGTAATAATGTATCTCTGTCCATGCTAGTACACCATGCCCATGCCCTGGCAATATCCTGATGTTTATAGCCTCTATTGGAAAATCTATGATATAGATCTGAACTGGCTTTGTCAAAATCCTGTTGTGCAGAACTTATGCGTTTCATACGCATAAATTGTGACTTGGGTATATTGCAGATAGTGTGGCATGGATGCATGCTGGAAGTATGGTAGAAATTATAATGCCATTAAGGGCATCATTCATAGACATTGGACTATTCTTCTGGCTAATGATCAGTTGAGATCAATATTGGGATCACGGTGTCAGTTTACATATAGAAGAGGAAAAACCTTGGGTTCTTTGTTTTCTCACTTCAAACACAAAGAAAGTGGGGGAGCCATATATAAACAGTTAACAATGTCTGGGGATGAATTATTGGGCACATTCCCCTGTGGACATTGTGGCTCCTGAAAACAGGTCAGCAAACTCAAACAATTTTCAAGCCAAAATACTAGTAGAGTGTATGATTGTAAAGTATTTGGTAATTGCAGCAGTAGCTGGGTGGTGTATTTGGCTACTTGTCAATGTTCGGCCTTTTATATCGGCCAAACTTCTAGATCACTCAGAACTCATATAAATGAACATAGAAGTGACATCAAGACTAAAAAAGAAACCAATGCTCTCTATCATCACACACTGAGACATCACAATGCACAATTTTCATTTATGATTATTGACAGAATTATTGGTGACCAAAGCAATTCTCAAGGATGGCATAGTATTTTAAATCATAAAGAAAAATACCGGATTATTACATTGGGTGAGTTGTTCCCACCAGGACTGAATGACCATTTATAACCACAATTTTTAGGAATTTATTGGTGATTTGCTTCTATTTTTGAATATTAGCTCTACAAGGTCATCTTTCATTGTTATGTATATGGCTTATCTATTGCGTCATACTGCAATTAGCGTTTTTCAAATCATTTTGGCATTCATGTTGTAGTTTTTATAAATTATATTACACTTAGAATTGCTTTGTTATATGTCAATATATTTCACTTTTTGTATTTATCATTTTGTAGACATTTGGTGTCTTTACATTATAAGATTATGTCAATTTAAATACATGTTGTTGGTCCACCTCTATGATATGTCTTTATGTCAGTTTTGTTTACTCCTATGATTCGTTTCTCATGACCCTGTTTGGGACATTGTATTATTCATTATTTGCTCTGGACATATATTTTTTGGCTATCTTTGCTTACCCTTTATTCTTTTTTATTAACATTAATTTAGTATTATGTGGTTACACTTTTGATTTAGCTGCCATTGTTACAGCTTATTGTTAACAAAATCATAATTTCATGTATATTTAATTAATTTTGGGGAGCTGGACTATACCAAATCTTTCATTGGTTGGAGATGTATATAAATATTCATGTATTTTTGGTTCTGTATTTTGGATTGTTTATCACTGATGAAGGCTATTTTTTAGACGAAACCGGTCTGATTAATAAAGTCATGTATTTTCAGTAGTGGTTATTGACGCTCTGTTTATTATTCCGACTCACACTATTGCTGGCCTCCTGTTGTTTTTCTGGTATTTCCTGGCCGTGCAGAACCTATGTGCACAGCACTGTGTTTGGGTACTTAGATTATTGCCAACAGTGTCTATCCTACTATGAAGGTAAGACAAATAAAGCCCTTAAAACAAGGGTTTATGATCACTTTTACTATGTTATCAAGAAGACAGAAACCAATGTTTTATGCAAGCATTTACAATTGTGTAAAGAAGGTAATTTTTTGTTTGGGCCCTTGAGCAGGTGATCCCCAATAAGCGGGATGGACAATGGGAGACTCGGCTTGAATATCATGAACTGCTTTGGCAGCTCCATTTAAATGTGTGTGCCCCTCTGGATTAAATGATCAATTGTTCATTGTTCCAGCATTAAATCTGAGACCGGCTGTGTTGTAACTGTTTTCCTCTTCCTTCTTGCCTATAATTAAATTGCTTGTTTATTTTTTGTTTTATTACCTCACATATGCAAAATATAAATATTACTTACCAAAAATATATAAAAAATATTTTTGAATAATATATTGCTGATTTTTATTAATATGCTTTTAATAAACATGTAAAGTTTTTAGTTTAAATGTGTGTTGTTTATGTGGTAGGCTATGTTTATCACTTTAAAGGTTTTGAATGATTAATTAGTTGTTATTAATTTCAAAAAATGTTTGGTTATTTAAAATGTACTTTGTCACTGGTATACTTTATTCTGAAGAAGTCTTCCCAGTGAGATGAAAGAGTTTAATACATTACACCTACTACTTGGAGTTCTTTTTGTTTTTATTTTGTATTTGTCAGCATGGGTGAGTTGCCTTTACTGAGGCACCACTGATTACTAGTTTTAGAAGAAATTACCTTTCTTTTTTCCCTTTTCTCTCTCTTTTTCACTATTTTATTGTGCAGAAAAATTCATGTCAAGTTAATGCAAATCTGTGGATGTAGATTCTAAGTCCAATTCACTTTATCAGCAATATCGTTGTCGCATGTCTCATGTATTCAAATGAGACACTGAGGCACAAGATGGGCTCAAGTCTTTTACTGTACATAAACCCATCAGGAGCTGTAACTGAAATATATACTTCGAACTTCATATGATTATTGACTGACTCATTACTTCCAGCTTGCACTCACTCTGAATGACTACACAAAATGCCACTGATCTTGCACGTGCTCAGTAACTTATATGCATGTGCTCTCTGACTTCAGTGGCTGACTAGGTACAATATGCACACTGATCTACATCCTCCCTCTTTAATTTTGTTCGACATGCAAATAGGAGAACAAAGACATTTTGAGAGCTAGACAATATATCATCATCTTAATAAACAGAAATGAGTTCAAGCCCAAGTCGCTGTGTATTTAGGATATGGTCTAGAAAGTCCACCTGATCGGGTAGCACAGAAATTCTGACTGGGTTTAGCAACAGGGACAGTATCTGGGGATTCTTTCACAACTGGAACATCAGGGATTACATCAAAATTATTAGAAGGAAGCACACTGTCCTTTGGAATTTGAACAGATGTAAAGTCACTCTGCTAATCAGAGTGGTTGGCACAGGCAATCTGCTGCATCACTGGTTTGGAAACAGGTAACATGTCTACAATTCCTTCTGAAATCCATTCCTTCAGATTGCATGATGTAAGATCTCAGTTCTTCACAAATATTCTTCATGATTTCCACTCAGTCATATCCTTTAGATTTTGCATTCTCACAACTTCTCTTTGTAGCAATGTAATGTAATGGTCTAAGGGATTTACTGATCTGATAACCGGACTTATTTCATGGTTTAACTTCATGGGATATGTGACTGGAAGTTTACCAAGCTTGTCTTTGAAAATATCAGCATATTCACTAAAAGTACTCTGTGTGAAACTGTCATTGTTCAGACTTATATGGTGAATCTCTTTATTAAATTAAATCAGTCCCATTCTCAGACTGTCTTCGAGGCTTATCAGTGACTGCACATGTCTTTTGACTACATAAAACTGCAAGTCATAGCTGTTTCCAGCAAAATTGCATGAAAGGACTAATGCGCCATCAGTTTGACTCTCTTCACCATCATAAGCAACTAGTGTTGCACACTTTTCTGTATCAAGTTTCTTACCAGCTTTTATTTTACCAAACATTTGTGTTGATATAATGTTGCACTTAGATCCAGTGTCTACTTTAAGCTCTACAGGTTTCCCATTAATTTGTACTGTATAAAATATTTCATTCCTTGCTGACAACTGATAGTCTACTGTATTAACTGTTTCATCGATCACAGAAACACCATCAACATAGAAAGTTTGCTCACAACTCTTGGAGTTTGCTAGAGTCTCTATCTGATTTCCTTGCTACTTTGGATACTCTCTTTTAGTATAAGTCTGTGACACTTTAGACTTGCAAAGCCTTTTGAAATGATTCCACTTTTTACATTTTTGTCATTGCTGACCAAAAGCTAAACACTTTTTCCATTTTAGTTCATGACTGCCTCCACAATTGTGACAGTTAGTACTGAGGTTGGGTGTAGCAACCTTCAGCTTATATTTCTTTTTCATCTTAACTTTCTGCTGTACACTATCAATATTCGCACTAGCAGATACTGCAAACATTTTCTCTCATCTCATATATTTGGCAAATATCAATGGCTTTCTCAATGTTAATTCACTATCTTGAAGTAAAATCTTTCTTACTGCATCATTATTAACACCACATACAAGACAGTCTTTTATCAATGCTTCTCTTAGATCACCAACATTGCAAGCTTTTGCTTTATTTCTTAAGTCAGTAATATATACTGCAACAGTTTCATCAGGCTTTTGATTTCTTATGTAAAATTTGTGCCTTTCCATTGTAATATTCATTTGAGGGTTACACATTTCTCTAAATTTATGTTTCAAGCACCCAGGGTCTTCCTGCGTTTCAGTCTGTATCACAATATGGTGGTACTCTGCACCCACTGCATACACAGCAGGTTCATACACAAATGAATGTTCTCACTCAATGGCTTCTGAGCCAGCTAAATTGAGAAGTATAAATCCTTTTGTATGCATGTCTTTATCTGAAAATGTGGCCTGTATGAAAATATCATATTCTACCTCAAACACTCGACAATTCTCTGCAGTATTATTATCAAACACCAGAGAGCGGTTCAGGTCTGAGAAATCCCTCTGCCATAACAACAGATTTCTTTTAAACATAAATATAGACCCGGTACTTGTAATTATACTCAAATGCACAACAATCTGTCTGAAAATTCTTTATTTTAACACTGCAAGCACCCCGAACACTCCGAGCACTTTGGACTCTTTGAAAAATCTTACTTACTGCAAAAAAGTCATACATTACAAAACAATTCAGACAGTTTAGCCTTTTCAAACATTTTAAACACTTCAGAGATTATTTCAAATGCTTTTATCATTATGTTGCTATTTCAGACATTTGTAATATCTCAAAAAATATTTTGAACACTCTGAATACTATCCCTCATGGATTGTGAGCTGCTTCAGTTTCAGATCCCATTCTAACACCATGTCACCTAGCGTGTGTATTTAAATAAGATGGTGAGGCGTGAATGGGTTCATGTCTTTTATTGTACATAAACAAATCAGGAGCTGTAACTGAAACATATACTTCAAACTTTGTATATTTATTGACTGACTCATTGCTTCTAACACACATATGAATATCCATTCAAGCTTGCACTCACTCTGAATGACTACACAAACTGGCACTGATGTCACATGTGCTCATTAACTTATTTGCATGTGTTCTCTAACTACAATGGATGACTGGGTACAATATACACACTGATCTTGAGTTGAAATTTGTGGTTTATTCAGTGTTTTTAATCAGTCCATAAGCCTTTTTCTGATGATCTTTTTAAGGTGGGAGAGGACCAGTCCATCTCTTCCATAGTGAGTATCACATTGTTATTCTTTACAAAGGAAGTTGCTTCTTCAGTGGAGTTAAATATTTTAGTTCCAGTAGATGAGTGGATTTTTATTCTTGCAGAGAAAATTATCTGAGGTTATATTCCATTTTACTTAAGCAGTTTCACTGGTGGCCAACATGTTTACCCATTTTCCATTATTTATTGTTGAATAATCATTGTCAGTCTTTATATTGTGGTGAGTAAATTTCAGTTTTTTTTTTCATGCAGGATTCAGAACCAGTTCCTTATCTAAAAGTGATAAAAAATGTTACAATTATAGATCTAGGAGGAGATGTAGCAGTGGGGACAGGCTTACCTATGGCTCTGTGAGCTCTTTTAACAATCCTTTCTGTAGATTAAGGATTTTAGGTATCCAAGTAGTGAGAAAAGTTGTTACATTTCCTCCCTTTGCTTTTTTTTCAGGTCGACTGAATATTTTTATATTACATCTCCTTTCTCAGTTTTCAAGGTCAACTAGTTTATTCAGTAACCATGCATTTTGTATTTAGTTTGCATATCTTCTTTCTTTAGTCTTCCTTCTACACCATTTCGAGCTTTTTCCATGTGAGTAACTTTGACGATGTTGTATCATTTCATTTAGAATGTCAGTATGTTTTAAACGATTTGCTATCATTTTTCTAGGTTTTCCTGAAGACCATCTATTTCCACTGACAGTTCCTGAAGTGTAAAGGTTATCTGCTGCATACCATTCTTTAGTGAAGAATTTATATGAGAATGCTTTTAAGTGCTCATTTTTTTCTATAAACCGACAAGTCTCCAAAGTATTTTGACAGAAAAAAATTGTAATAGCCTTTCAAAATTCAGTAGTAATGTAGCCTAAATACTTATAAAATACTCTATGAAGAAATTTTCCTTTTATGTTTTTTTTTATTTTGTATTTTTCATTTACAATGTCAACAGGTGTCTTCAGTGCATCTGATTGTATTTCTTGTTTATACTTTTATTCTGTAACAAAGTCATGACTAAAAAAAGGACTCTGGTGTTCCAATTGACTTATCTACTAAAAGAAAAAAAAAGAAAAAAACAGAGGAAAGATGTACCCTCTTGTGTAAGTATGAGACATGGATAGATGGGAAAATACACTGCATACAGTCTCTACACATGATGCATAGACCATCTGTTTGTTTACAGTGCCTCCCTTATGCTAAATCCTGGATCAGAATTTCATTGCAAGGTATATCAAATCTTAGTTATGTTTCTGTGATAAACAATATGCCAACTGTGTAGTGGGAGATCCTGCTTTACTGCACTGAAAGAAAAAAAAAAACTAAACAACAAACTGAAGTGCCTGAACTTTGTAAAGACTGTCTGCAACAAACAGCAAAGTAAATCCCAAGTGCATATTAATGATGGTGCATTGCTGAGGGAGAGCATACGAACAGAAATATTCAAAGATTCAAAGAAACTTTATTGTCATTTAGGAAACACAAGTGCTACCTAAATTAAATTTCGAGTGTCAGCTCTTTTACAGGAGCAAACAAACACAAAAAGCCAGGCATGATAGTTATTAAAGAATAAACAATAATTATAGTACAAAACTAAATATCTAAGTAGCTGTCACACATGCTTGTACACTAATTATTACATTGGATAACACTGACTACTACATAATTAACACATGAAAAGAGAAGTACACTATACAGATAGGTGAGATTAGGGGATATTGCACATAAGGAAGTGATTGGAATTGCACTTAAATGAGAATATATTAATTTTAGTATGCAATAAATAAATAGAATTACTGTATGGAAAAGAAACAAAAAGAAAAAGAATGAGAGTGTAACAATCTATTATAGCTTTGATACATCCAGATTTATGTCTGCATTAATTAGTCTTATTGCAGTTGGATAAAAACTGTTCATGAATCTGGAGGTCCTGCAGCGGATACTTCGTAACCTTCTACCAGAAGCAAGTTTAGTGAACCAACCATACACTGGATGAGAAGTGCCACTCAGTATTTTGCAGGACCTCTTTTTACATCTCAGTTCAAAGAGCTCCTCTAAGATAGGAAGACTACTGCCCACGATATTTTCTGCTGTTCTTATTATTCTTTGCAGCTTCTTCCTTTCTGCCATTGTGCTGTTACTGAACCATACAGTGCAGTTGCTGGTGATAATGCTCTTGATGGCTCCTTTATAGAAGGTAATTAGAGCATTCATAGAGAGCTTTGCTTTTCTCAGCCTTCTTAGGAAGTGTAATCGCTGGTGGGCTTTTTTAATTAGCTGGTCTGAGTTTGTACTCCAAAAAAAACCCTCTGATATATGTACCCCCAGGAAATTTGCAGTTTGGGCTCTCTTCACTTCTTCACCATTGATCATGAGGGGCAGGTGCATGGCAGAGGTATTTCTGAAGTCAATAATAATTTTTATTGATGTTTAGGTCCAAACTCTTGTTATTGCACCATTCAGTCAGGGAGTTGATCTCATTCCTATACCCACTCTCATCATCACCACTTATGAGTCCTACCATAGGTTCATAGGTTCATACTAGGCTATCTGCCCCGAGGCATTTATAAGCCTAGCCAGAGTGTGTTTGGCTTACGCCACCCCTTGATTTGAGTATACTGTGCCCTTTTTAAAGTTTAGTTTACTGTGCCTCTGTCTAATAGTGACATGGAAGTAATCCCCAGGACAAACCTACGATCCCCCATCCACTCATGAAGATTCTTCTTGAAGAGAGTCAGTGAGGTGCTCTGCCTAACATGAATTGGAATTCTATTCCAGAGTGAAGGGAGCCTCTGGGTTATGAATCTGTCCCTCCAGCATGTTCTATTTATTTCTGTGCTGAGGTTCAAGTCCCTCGAGTGCGTGGCTCTAAGGGATTTAGATTTACTGAGGTGGAGCATGTCCATTAATTCTGGGTTGGACATAGCTTTATATGTCAGGCATAGATCGCCTCGAAGTAGGCGGTATGCAACTGAGTAGAGCTGGAGTTTTTTTAACCGAGCAGCATATAGCATCTGTTTGAGTCCCTTGATCCTCCTGGTGAGGTACTTTTGGGGTCTTTCTAATTGCTGCAGGTGTCGGGTAAGGTACATCCCAAAGGGGGCATTGTATTCTATGATGGGCCTGATGAGGGATTAATAAAGGGGCACGATTACCTCTCTTGATCTAGATGTGAATCCTTTCATGATGAGGTGGGCTATGTAGAAGGTCTTTCTAAACACTGAGCCACACTGCACAAACAGCAATTAAAAAACAGAAAAAAATAAAAATAAGAAAAATACGTAATTATGATAATTAATGACATCCGGTTTCTATTTTTAGATGTCTGGCAGGTGTCAGCTGTCTATACGTGAGCACAGTTTAGCATTGCTGCACTCTGCTCTGTGCCGCACAAACATACAAAAATGAAAAAAAAATTAAAATAAAATATTACACACTTGAACCAAATCACAGCTTTCAACAGTAGTGGGGAGCAGTACAGGGAGTCTCACCCTGTACGCATCCACAACCATGAGTAGCCTCTATGCTTCTCCCTATGCCAATTTAATACTACCGTTGATGTCATCTGCAAATCTGATGATGTGGTTGTTCTTAGATTTTGCAGAGCAGTCATGGGTAAGGATTGTGAAGAGTAGAGGACTCAGCACATAGCCTTGGGGTACTCCGATGTTGATTGTAATACTCCCTGAAGTGCTGTTACTATCACAGGTCCTTTATGGTCTTCCAGTCAGGAAATTGAGGATCCAGTTGTATAGCCCTTTACTTATGCCAAGGTTGATTAGCTTTTTTATAAGTTGCATTAGAGTCACTGTATTGAATGCCGAGCTGAAATCTATGAACAACAGCCTGGCATAGTTGTTTTTCTCTTCAAGGTGCTCCAATGTGAGGTGAAGTGCCACTGAAATGGCATCAGCAGTTGATCTGTTTGCCCGGTAGGCAAACTGCAGTGGGTCAAAGGATTGGGGTAGTACTGAACCATATATATCAAATCAAACGGTAGTATTAAATTGGCATAGGGAGAAGTGTAGAGGCTACTCATGGTTGTGGATGCATACAGGGGGAGACTCCCTGTACTGCTCCCCACTACTGTTGAAAGCTGTGATATGGTTCAAATGTGTAACATTTTATTTTAATTTTTTTTTCATTTTTGTATGTTTGTGCGGCACAGCACAGAGTGCAGCAATGCTAAACTGTGCTCACATATAGACAGCTGACACCTGCCAGGCATCTAAAAATAGAAACCAGATGTCATTAATTATCATAATTATGTATTTTTCTTATTTTTATTTTTTTCTGTTTTTTAATTGCTGTTTGTGCAGTGTGGCTCAGAGAACCCCAGAGCCAGGCGGCGCTCATACATAAATAGCTGACAGTTGCTAGACATTTAAAAATAGAAACCAGATGTAATCAATTATTTATGTCAGGGTCTATTTAAGCACATTTGTGTTGCATGCCATGGTGCTTAGCAATGCTAACAGGTAGCCCAGTAGTATATGTGAAGTTATGCTAGTTTTTCATAATATCCAAGTTGCTAAATGGGTAGAGATGCAGCTTAATGTTTAGTAGGTCCTGGGTTTGAGTCCATAGCAGTGAAAAGATGTCTGCAATTTAATGTATTATATATGCTTAATTTTAAAAGAAAATTTGTGAAATATGGCACTGCTGCACTGTGTTGAACACTGCTTAAACCTGCTAACATCTGCTTCTGTTTGCATGGGGCTAAGCTCAGCTAAAACCCTGGTTGTGCGGGTTTTCGCACTGTTAAGGTCTGCTTAGCTGGTTTGTGTACTTTTAAGTGATGCAGTGCTTTTCTGAATGTTGCTCAATGACATGTAAGGGTGGGAAAACCTATATTAAGGGCAATAGGTGGGAATTCAGCAACAAACTTTGGTGTTTAATCAACTGGTGATATCACATGTGGTGCTGGCAAAGGTGAGCTGTTTTGGGTGCAGAGATGGGGTGTTCAGGAGTCCAGGGTCTTTGTTGTAAAAATTCATTAACCCAGGCTGTTGCAGGGCAATTTTTAGAGATCAGAGTGTAAGGTGGAGGCCTGGAACCTGTTGGCCAGGGAACTCACCAGTGTTACCAGTATCCCCCACACAGGTGGATGGGGAGTTGTCACCTGGGATGAGCAGCTGGTCTTAGTGCGGATAGTCTACTGTGGGTTTGACCACTGCCTGCACCAGATTGAGGGCATGCTGGCTGACCTGGTGTAGCAGCCTCACTCCAGTGCCCAGCCTCCAGCACTGCCTCCCCCAACAGTCCCATGGGTGAGGATGTGAGTCATGCTGCTGTCATCTGGAAGCATATGGGACTTGGATTCCACAACACCCTCCCTATCCAAGGTGTTCACCCCCCTCCTTTGTCACACACCACCCCAGTCTGCTGTCTTGTCTGTTTAAAATGCACCCTCACCTACCCAACTTACCTTCCCCACACATAGCTATGTCCTTTCCCCAACATTCCACTTTCACCTTAAAAAAAAGTGGGCACTTGTCCCCTCCAAAAAAATCTTCCCATACACAGCTCTCCATTTTGAACTTGTGTCCCATGGACACATGTAATTTGGTACAATTGGCCTGACAATGCAGTTATGTTGTCCACACCCCACTCTCTCGGGTTGAGAGTTCAAAGTCATGTGTAAATTCTGTCAAAGTGCATAGTTGTTGCTGTACAAGAAATGGATAGCTATGGTTCTTTCCGACACCCTTTCTACACATCCCTACCTGCCTTTCACTATGTTTCCCCCTGCTTGCACCCAATTTCACCACTTTCCTATCTCCCCATTTTTCTTTTCTTTATATTTTTTAGCTCGATTCTGTGTGGTGCACCACATCATGCAATGTCGCTAAGCTCAGCTAAATACAGTTGTATTGATTATGTGTGTTATTAAAGTTGTAATACACACTTACAAAATAAACACCTGTCCCATGTTTCGAACCCGAGACCATCACACCTGCAGACCACTACATGAATCTGCCAGGCCACACAACTCTTAAGTAACACAGCTGCTTTAAACAAAACATAATAACTGACAGTTACAGTCATTAAGTGTGTTTCAGCAGAGCTGTGTACCATGCTGCATCACACAATCTTGATTAAAAAGTAATGGAAAAAATGGGAGTGTAACTTGGACTCTGATGCTATAGTACACCACTAGAAAGCCAAAGACATTATAATAGATATAAGTAAGGGCCGTGATAGCAGGTAAATGTGCCCTTCAGCAGCAACATGTAGAAAGACACCTGCTAAGGCATTAATGGCAAAATGCATGTGCAACTAGGGCCTGGGTGCACACATACATCCATATAAAGCCATGCAAATGCTGAAAGGTTGTAGAAAATGTATGTCATAGCCTGCATGCATGCAAATACACCTTCTACAGCAATGACTCAGTAGCTTAGTCTGTTAACCACCTTGCAAACAATACATTTTTCCATACACAGTCCTGGGTTCAAATCCAGTGGTGTGTAGAAGTGAATGTACAGTATTGTGAAGGCAGCAATTAATGACTGAGTCATGCACTCTTTATCTACACAATGCATTTCAAATGAGATGTCTGCTTTTCACTGATGGAAGTCACAGGCCTGCAGGTAGGAGCACACTTCACATAGCCCTAGAGCAAAACTATATGTGCATAAAGTGTCATGTCATGCATTAATATGTATTCACACAGAATGTCAATGCAGGTACTGCAAATGAGGGCCACTAATATCAGAGTGCACCACACAATCCTTTTAAAGTCATTGTGCAGATCATCACAGCTGCACAGCTAACATACACATTGGAAGTCCCTGCTTGTAACAAGGCCTGCCCTCATACACTCTGTAAATTACTACCAGACTGTAAGACATGGCCTGCAATTGCCCAAATGGTGGACATATTCCTATATTTGTACCCCATCTTACTCAAGGACACACCAAATATGTTGCCTAGTACCCTGTTAGTGATACCATTGCCTAACATGCTTACCTTAAACACATGCCTTATTTGGACTGGAAAGGGTAGTCTCACTCAGGCTCTGCCTCAACAAGGCTGACGCAGCAACCACAGTTACTCCTGTACTATGTATACCACAGTGATGTTGTAGGCATGTAGAACAGGTGAGACATGTGTTAGTCCTCTCATGGATACACGGGAGGTACACAGTGGGATCTGACTCCTCCCTGTATAGAAATATACCCATCCCCTCCAAAGCATTTAGGAGACAGATTACACACGTGCAGTCATGACATGGACTCCATAGGACATGTTATCTACACTGTGTATTGGTGTATCATGGAACATGTGTGTCTGCTACAGTTGTATGATATGCTTGGATAGTGACATAGCAAGGTTGCCATTGCACACAATGGTAGATGTGATGATTGCCACATTCCGTATAGCAGTGACAATCTATGCTTTACATCCCAAACCTGTCAGTATAGGTTGTACAACAGTGAATGCATCCCCACATCTTACCGACCAGTGAGAGTCAAAGGCTACATTACTCTCTCTATCTATAATTCCATGTGTAATGGTTCAACTATGTGCAGACACTATAATATTTTGCAGGGGTGGATGATTTCCCACAGGATAGTATTGTGCAGTCATTGACAGTTAGTCTTTGTCAATTGTTCAGAGTGCAAATGACTGGGTCTTAGGCTATCCTGCATAACTGTTGTTTCTGTGTGGGATTCTGTGACAGATCCTAATATGCAAGCACCTGCTAATGTACTTAATCAGAGATCACTAACAGTGGCTGTGACTGCAAGGAGGGAATAGATAGATAGGACACACCAATAATGGAGGATGGTGAACTCCACTGGTTACCAACGTCATTGCAGCAGCCAATGCTATCTTCCCAGAGTATAACTATCAGACACTTGCCTATCCACCAGCTGACATAACACTCTGTGCATGATGTACACAGTTTCCAGCAAGGCCTGCTGGCCTAATATTGTCATACACCCTGTCAGGCCATGGTTGGTGGAGTGAGACATATGTCCGACATCCAATGCATAGTGTAACAGTCATTGGTCTCTGCCGGTTACAGTTGGTAGGCATGATCTGGCCTTGAGCAAAAATAATAGTGTTTGCTCCAGTGCCAGTAGGTGTATGACAGTGTCAGTGCTCATATTCATGCTGACTCCTATCATGGTGTTTCAGGTGACATGACTCAGAGATCTGGGTACACCACTTGGCACTACATGCTAGTTGTCCTCTGTGCAAGTAAGTATTGCGGGTACTTCCAGCATGTTGCAAGAAGAGAGTCATGCAAGGATTATATATAGAGTACAGGCAAACACATTAGGGAAGTGTAATATGTACACATTGTGTTGTTTAGTCATGCTGTAGTGCATCATGTGTTTACCAATATGGGTGATCAGTACAGGCCCCCCCATGTGAGATCCTCCCTGGTGGGATCTGGCCACAGATCAGTCTGCTTAGAACTACTAGCATGTACCCCCCCTTGCAGACAAGACAGACATATATGTCGAAACAGCCATTTATTACCTCCTGTGGGATGGTTGACATATTGTGACTGCACCTCCCCCTTTAGATGGGACAGGCAAATGTGCAGAGCTTTACACCAGCAACACTCCAACTGCATGAACTTGGCTGTATGTGACAGGAGGGCACTGGCTCATCATGGCTAAGCAAACCTGACTGGTGGACAACTGCCATTAGCAGGCTGTACAATAACAGGTCAATAGTTGGGGGTGAAGGTGCCCCCCCAACAAGGAGGCATTACCTCCTCAGCTAAGAGAAGCAGATAGTGTTGTTGTGATATTGTGTAGACATGGTAAGTTCCAAAAGTAGCCACTCACATAAAGCAGAAGAACAATGCACAGTGTAGTTACATATGTGACCTCAAAGGACAGGTCCAGATTGTCAGTGACCTCATTTGTCATGATGCCACGTATTATGGTTCTGTACACATACCTAACCTGTACACCCACACTGTCTGCATCAACTACACTCCTCTGTTACCACTGCATGTGAAACGTGACATTCCTACAACCTGTCCTATAACTTCCATATTTACATAGCAGTTTGTAACTGGCCTCTCATTGGAAGATTCACAGCATCCATTGCATATGCTAATATTCCGGGCTGCATCCCACATTTGAAAACCAAACAGGTGGTGCAATAGTGCTCAAAACGAAACTAAAAAAACAAAAATGAGCACTAATGTTGCGGATCCTCAGAAACAGTTTATTGGAATAAAAGTTTAGCACTTTCGTCATTTCAATTGACTTCTTCAGAAGAAGAAAACATCATTCAAAATGGGTTTAAATAATAAATGCTATACAATAATTGGAAATAATAAATGTTATACAATAACTGGTAATAATAAATGCTATACAATAATTGCATCCCATATTTGATCTGACAAGGATGACTAACACCATTGGGAAAACCTTGCAATCATACTGACACTACTGGCTGCATACCAGCTGAGTGGACAATGGCAACTATTATACCCTTGCACAAAGGTGGTGCATCCACTGACCAGCATAACTATACATCTCTTTGACTGAGTATCCATATCTGTATGCCCATAGAAGCAATCATCATGGAGCTGATCAACACACATATATGTGTTCTACACACAGTTGACTGTACACAGTTTGGATGTGTGACAGGGGGAGCATGATTGTTACACATGGTGGACATTTCTGAGGCAGTCACCATGGACCTGGGTGAGGGTACATCAAGGCATACAACTCCCTAGACTGAGCCCAGCCATCTGACTATATCCCCTGCTCAGGCAACATTTACAAAGCACCCACTTAGACATTTATGATACTGTCATTGTGGGGGTCACTAAGTGGCCCATTGATGGCACACATAGGCAACATAGGGACATCTGCCTCCAAAAGCTGATCTGTAAGCAGCAGTGCTCAACAAAGTGCAGTTCTGGGTCTTCTATTACTTGAAATACATTCAACCACAATACATGCGGCTACTGACTGAGTGTGGCTAACAATGTTGGCTGAGGCCTGCAAATTGTGAGCACTCATAGAACCTTTGTTGTATGTCACTATTCTGCAAGAGGTTATTGCGAACAGAAGCCTGTTGACATACTAATGGAGATAAACCCTATGCAAATATATATGTAGTATAATTTCCATCAGTTAGACCTATGAACTTGGTAAGTAGCACATCAGTTGCAACATATGATGTACATACCCAGAGGTAAATGAACTGGGCACACAGACCTGGCCACACAGGTTTACACCTGATGTGCCTCAGATCACCATGTCTCTACAGTGGTATGGCAAGAATCATATGACATAGCTGAGGCCTCAGTCACCTGTAAGTGACATATTCATAACCTCCAAGTACTCTTCCCTCAGCATGCCAATATCTGGTGCAATGGCTATTTGGTGATGTACCTTTCCAAGCAGTACTGGCAATTGCATACAACAGTATGGTCCCTCACAAGGACACTTCAAGTCTTCAGTATGTTTTCAATGGGGATCATCTGCAATGAGTGTCATTGTCACCTGTGGCATATAGACTACTCAGAGGTGATCTGTGCCTAGCACATGAGGCAATGTGTGACCCTGCTTGATTTTATATGCTGACTATCTGTAGGTGGCAATGTAGAAGGATAACTCACTGTAAAGACATTAACCTCATATGTGACATTAGTATTACATGCTTGTGGGAGAGATTTGTCTAGCAGACTTACACACACTCTTGAAACAGAACCTTGCCTAATGGCACACTGAGCACCACAGTGCACCTCACCACATGCCATTTGTATGACTGGCTGGGCGACTGCCATCTCAACACAGGGCATCTGCCTGTGTCTCTCTTTGACTGGGGCAATATGTGCTGACCCTGTAACTATGGGTATAACAATGTCTGTGATTGTGAGGGCTGTATGGCCATTATGCTAGTGCAGTTCAAATATTCCATGGTTTCATAACATGATGTGAAATGCTCTAACAGGCTCACACACAAACATGGCCACATTGAGGCGAGCACCACTTCCAACCACTGTGTATAGGACACATCAAGGCACATATGTAGTGCAACTTGGCTGTACATAGATAAGAACACTAACCTATGTAAGGGTACACACTACTCACAGTACATGATACCTGCAACACACTTCATATCTGCTTGTACTATCAGTTCAGGACATATTATGCTTGATGACATCAGCAGACATTGCTGTGGTCAATTTCTTAGGGCCCACATCAAATGCTACAAATAAAATACTGCAAAAAAGGTGATGATATTTATGCCATCTGGACATGCACATGCATCAAGTAGCCTGGAGTGAGATTAGAACCCCCTACCTATCTAGTCTTCCACCCAATAAATCACAGTGTTTATCATACCTGCTACGGATTAAGTCTGATACTTCACTCTCAACTGGTAGTCTTAAGGTGGGTGACGTTATCAGGCCTTGTAGAACAAGGGAGTTTAGAGGCCAGCAGCAAGTTACATGGCCAAAATGTTCATAACCATTGAAGGTGGATAGCCCATGAGAGCATGTCAGTTGTTCTACAGGGGGATACATGCACACACACACACACACACACACACACACACACACACACACACACACACACACACACACACACACACACACACACACACACACACACACACACACACTTACATGCTACAGGTCACAGTATTTATTGCATGTGCCACAGCTTAAGTCTGCTACTTCAGTTTCAGCTGGTAGTCTTAAGGTGGATGACATCATCAGGCCTTGTAGAAGAGGGTAGTTTGGAGGCCAGCAGCAAGTTACAGGGTCAAAAAGGTCATAACCATTACAGGTGGATAGCCCATGAGGGCATGTCAGTTGTTTTGCATGGGATATACACACACACAGATGTGCACCAAGTATCCTGCAGTGAGATTAAGACCCCTACCTATCTAATCTTATTCACTATAGATCACAGTGCTTATTGCATGTGCCACAGGTTGAGTCTGTTGTATATGTGATTGCAGGCACAGTATTTGTGCATTACACAAACTAGGCTTGTGTTGAACAGCATCTGTGGCCTGCAAAGTGATATTGCTTTGTACTGTTATCTGCATCTAGTATCCTAGCAGTGGGATGGCTGTTATTATCCTAGTTATGCATGTACAATTACAAATTTGGCCATATGTTGCTGCTTGCAGTTAGATAGGCAAATCGGTGGGCAGGAACAATGTACTCTGTTCATGCATGTGTTAACAACATTATACATTACACCACCTGCTCACCTGCATCTCTATACTTGGTGACATGTAGCAGGCAGAGGGGTCTGTAGATAAATGGATTATATACTCTTGTGCCCTTAGCTTGGATCATTTGACCAACAATACGGATGTGTGATAGTGCAGATTTACTCACCATTATTGGAGTATATAGGACACTGCAGACATCCACACACATATTTATGTAATTAACAGGAATGTATATATAAACATAGCTGTGTATGTGTATGATATGTATATGTGTCATGTAAACATATGAGGAGAGTCTATATACCATTGAGATATATATAGCTATATATAATTGGTATATATCTATTTGACACTACATAGCAATAGATATACTATGTATGTGAGAGAGAGATAGTGACAGAAGAATATGTATACATATATGTTTGTATGTATAGACATATCTATCCATAACAGGTCATTCTCATGATGGGGCAACAGCATTGCGCTCATTTTAACTCAGTGTTTGGGCATGTTCAGTGTGACTGTCAGTACTTATAAAGTGACTCCAGGTCACACCTACCTGTACTCCAGTCCGGGATTTTGTGTGTTACAGACCATACCTCTCAACTGTCCAGATTTTCTCAGAATGTCCAGAGTTTTGGCTCACTTTTTTTGTCTGTTCCTCATAACATTTGTGGTTTTCTGGCAAATCACTTGGATGAAATGAGGATTGAAGTCACTAAATAATGACATACATTTGAGTTTCTGACTTCAAATCCTTCAGAAAAAATGTTTGTTGAAACAAACCCTGTTATGTTAGCAACTTTTTAAGTTTATGACAGCAGTATTTAAAATATGCCTTATTTGTGGGCCTTTGTCCCCCCATTTTGTCGAGCTTTGTCCAGATTTCTTGCACTATGAGGTTGAAAGGTATGTTACAGACATCTGTCCCTGTTTCTGCAGTCTTGCACTTCACTCAAAATATCCACGGCATTCCCCAGCTGTCTGCTGTACTTAATATGTGACTGAGGTTCATAATTTTACACCACACATAGAATAAGAGTATGTGAAAACACCAACATAAAAATACCTCATATGCAAAAGATGTGAATACTTCCAGATTAGAACCATCAACACCATCACCCATGCTAACTTCCCTAATCCACTGAGCCACACAGGCTGCCAGACAGAGAGGAGTCATTCATCACACATTTAATAGCATAAATATACACATTATTTCTGCTTTACGTGGGACATACAGTGTGTATTACAGTACTATGTTACAGCCCTGACATTGCCTGATCTGCTGATATACCATTGCTGACTTACTGTTAATGCAGTTTTATGGGAACACTGCTGTGTTGGTGGTGGAGGAGCAACAGCACATGAGCTGCTGGGACAGACAGCAGTCCAAATATCATGTGACCCCACTGTTAAACATCTCCCTTGACTGAAGTAATGAATATTCCAACCATGAGGCCTAGTGATTATTAAGGGACACATACTATTGGACTGGGTATCTGTAGTCCCATTTGGACATTACAGCTGTCCAAATAGCTCACTGTATTTCCTTACATAAATGGAGCAGATCCATACACATGGTACCCTATTATATTAATCCTGACAAGTAGTGTGTAAGTTAGAGACTTACCTTGTGAATGCAGCAGTTGACAGAACTGTAGTTCAGGGCTGACTCTGTGTGATGCAAGGAGTACACAGCCAATGCATGAATAGGTCCAGCCTGTGTAGGTTGCCTGGCATCAACCATTTTACTATATGTATATGAGTAGGAGTAAAGTGTCAGTTCCTAGGGCCCTTGGTTGTCAGTGAATGCGCTATGTGTTGTCTCTTAGCCAAAACCAGGGCATACTGGGCATGCCTATGTCTTCCTACAGGGACATCATCAGGGGGTCCTTCCTCCAAGCCCTCCTATGACAGTGGCTGTGGTGACATGGCAGTGGTGGGGGGCTGCGTGTCCCTTCCCTTTGGTGATCCTGCTGCAGCTGTTTCCACAGGATCATATTGTGTAGCATGGTGCATACTGTGAATATCTGTGCACATGTGGCTGGAGTGTACTGCAGGGCTGCACCAGATATATCGAGGCACTAAAACCGTGACTTCAGAAACTCAAACACCTGCTGTATTATGATCCTAGTTTGTGGGTGTGCCTCATTATGGCATTCTTCCATGGGTGTGTGTGCATTTCTGATGGGTATCATCATCCACAGTTCCATTATGTAGTCAGCATCCCCCACTAAATGGCCGTATGGGATGATCCCCCCAGCAAAAATCTGGTACAGCTGTGATGCATGCCAAATACGGTGGTCATGATAACTGCCAGGGCTGCCAGCACACACATTCATGATAATGCCCTGAACATTTCACATGGCCTGGCAGTTGATGGAGTGGTACCCCTTACAGTTGACATAGATTCTACCCTCCTCACTGGGGCAGTGCCTTGATGTGTACATGACTGTACTCTATGACACCCAGTACCTCAGGATAGTGTGCTACATGGTAGAAGTGGTGCATATTGCTGGCCCTTGCCTCAGGGTGAGGGGAAAAGAAATGTGCTCACTGGCATGAGTAGCATGGTATCCTGTAACTGGTATAGTACCCTGGATGCTGATGCCTGTGAGACCCCCATCATGTCCCCAGTTGGTCTTTGGAAGGTACCTGTAGCTAGTATCCTAAGGGCTACACATATCTTTGTTTCCACTGAGATGGGTTCCCCTCTGTTGGCTCTGTGTCTGATTTGAGGGTGGCAGAGCTCAGTGAGTTCTTGTAGTATGTCCCTGTCCACACGGTAGTGCTCTACAATCTCCAGCTCATGTAGCTCCTGGAAGGTTACCCTGGACCTGAACACTCTTCTCCTTCTCTGTCTAGGCCTATTGTCAACAGTAACAGCAGCATTGACTTCAATATCTAGCACATAAAGATATAGCAGATCTGCAGCAACCCTAGAATTCTTTCAGTTAAAATACCCAATTCTGTACTCCAATGGTGCAGAGTTTGGGGAGGAAATCAGATTGTAGGTGTGTGCATACTTTATAGTGCTCTGCTGTAGATAATGACTCTGTGATTGGCTACCTATGATGAATTGCACCTGCCTAGTATATTATTAACATCATTTAATGGCCATAGTTTAAGTTAGACAGGGGTCAAATTAATCAATATGTCATTGGCTTTTAGATATACTTAGCACTGTGGTGCACCATGCACACATGCACCTCACAGGTAAATGAAGCTTAGCAGTCAATATGCACACACCCCTGAAAAGAGATGCTCAGCATGGTGGCATGCTGCACAAGCATGGTAAAACACATGCCCCTTAAATAAACATAGCTTATAAGTTAGTGTACACCTCCCCCCAAAAGCACACAGTCGGCATGGTAGCACACTGCACAAACAGGTGCAGCTAAGCTGAAATAAACTTTGGAGTTATTGGACACACCCTCCCCTGATGTCAGCTACCTTTTCTGCAAACACCAACATAGTTTTCTGCTTACAAGAAGGGGATATGTGGTCACGATTTCCCCTTTATGCTATTCAGTAACTCCACCTCATTTCCATACAGAACCATGCTCACAGCCTGAAAACTACATGCTTCAAAGCCCTACCACATTAGCAACAGCACCAATGCACCATTGAAGATACTCCACGCAGTGTCCTGTAATGCATTTCTGTCACATAATATTGATTTTGTTTTTTCCAATTTTGTTTTTTTAATAAAGCATGTTTGCACACTGCAGTGCACAGTGGCAAACATGCCCAGATTATTAAAAAAATAAATGTAATTTAACTTATTTCATTTAATTTTTCAGATACACATGGTATGCCATTTATGTCCATCTATCTACATTTTTTACAGCCCCTTTTGTCTGTCTACATTCCTGAACACAGAATTTTTCCATGTACACTACTGACACTGACACTGGGTCTGCAGAGCTGCCTATCTGATTGCTGAATCACTTTACCTGCCTCACTGGCATGAGATTCACCTGCATATGAGATGATTTGCATGCCACAGAACTTCCCGTGTTGGAGCATGCATGCGTGCCACCCAGCAGTGTTTACTGAATCTGAAACCTGCTTACTTTCATGTAAGCAGTGCGGAACAATGCCTATATGGTAAAAAAAAACATGTAGGCTTTATTAAATTCCCTCCTTAAATTCTGAAAAATCATTTGTCAGAGTGAGTTGGAAATTTATGAAGCAATCCCTTGTAGTATTTGGATTTCTGCAAATATGGACAGTGTTAATATTTAATGTTTAATATTTACAGAGTTGCTCAAGCTAGGTTGAAGTAAGGTGGTGAAGTATCTGAAGAATTTAGTCTGATAACATTAACAAGGAAGGGTTGCCCACTTTCACTTTCACTCTTTGCTTTAAATTTACAGACATTAGACAGAGACATAAGACAATTAAACATAGCTGGATACAATTGGCGAAATACTAATGAGACAATAATTCTTTTTGAAGATGATATATGTTACCAATCCAAAACATAATAAAAATTATATTTGCTGAACTGTTACATTTAACAAAGGCTATAGTAAGAGACTATACCCCAACACATGACTTGGCACAAATTTTACCCTTTTTGTGGAATCACAACAGGATGAGATATTTGAGAATTTGGTTGAAAGCAGATGTTGAGTAAACAGGTAAGTGAATGACGCTACTCAAAACATTCTAAGTAAGGTAAGACTATGGAAACTGTTATTTATGGACACTGTTACTCAGACTGAAGCATTTAAAGATGTTTTTTGGTCCCCTTGATTCTTTTTGTAGGTCAGGCTTATATTTATCAACTGAATGACCAGATATGGAAGAATATGAAAAAGGAAATTAAGGATTTCTTTTCAGATCAATAAGGAAACCGTGCAATATTAAAACTAATACTGACTAAAAAAGGGGGAATGGTGCTTCCAGATTCAGATGCTAAAAGACCACATAACTTAGGCTAATATATCTGATTCAGGATATGAACTATATGATCAGATGGATAGGTATAATGTCCAATGAGGTATCAGCAGGGTCACATGTATATCACATTATATTTAAATGTATAGATAGATAGATAGATAGATAGACAGAATAAATAAGGATCATGGCCACTAATGGCTGGTACTGGAGCATGTATGAATAACCCAAAAAACAATGTACCAAAACCACTACTGCATTAAACATAAATGAGTTTGTTTGTTTCTTTTGGCTTTTCCCAGTTAGGGGTCGCCACAGTGGAACTCCGGTCCGCGAATGAGTAGTTTTAATAAAATGTGTTCAGTACGATAAATACGTAAAATAGGATCACTGCTTCTGAGTAAAACTCTTCTTCAGATACAGCAAATACAAACTCTAAAATTATTTAAAAGCACTCTACGAACCAATCAACTTTAAAATGCAAATGAGATATGATGTCCATCAAGAATGATATTGGTCAGGCAAAAATGGATTGTACCTGTGAAATGCACTAATAGAAGCAACTCCTGGTTGAACATAATCACGTTCTTATTGGTTGCATGAAAATCTATAGTCCAATAAACAGACAAAAGTACATATCACCGCTCATTGATTCTTGACAAGGGCATACTCCAGTTATTGATTAGAGAATTTCCCATATTCATTCAGTAAGAATTCACACTCATCACATTTAATAACCAATAAAAGAGCATCTTCCTAGTTTGACTCAAACACGGTGCAATTGGTGATGTATGTAATATTCAGCCAATCACCAATTGAGTTTATACATCATTTCCCTTTTAATTCTACACAGGAGGATGAATTAGAAAACAATGATGATTATGTATACTCTGACAATAAATCACGCCCCATTACTTGAATAGAAAGTTCCAAAACAACATGAAATGCATCAATAGAAGCAATTTCTAATAATAACATTTGTATTAGCCACATAAACATCTAAAAATCCAATGAACTAACAAAGCTAAATGTCACTGCTCATTGGTTCTTAGTAAAGGCATGGTCCAATCATTGCTTAATAAGTTTCACACACTCACTAAGGGTAAAAATCACATTTGTTATCTCTAATAACCAATGAAAAACACCCTCCTGGTTGAGCTCAATCATGTTCCCATTAGTAATATTTATAATGTTCGTCCAATCACCAATCAGGTTTGGAGGCATCTCCCTTTAAAATCTACATGGGAACATGAACTAAACGAATAATTCTCTCAAAGTGGATCACGTTCCATTAGTTAAACAAGTACATAAACAAAACATCAATATTGTTACCAATTAATTTTAAAAGACGTTTGGCAATATTTGATAAAAAACACACATACTTCAGAGTAGGCACTGGATCTTCACCATAGTGCAGATAATCCTATATCATCAAAGTTAATGCAATAATGCTAAATAAAGATGCAAACCAAGATTACTGTTATTATATGATACGAGTCCAAATATTTATAAAAGATCACCGTTCCAATGCTCAGTCATAATAAATACACCTCAATGACTGAACCAACACTTTTTTAGAACAGGCTTGAGTGGAAGACAAGTATTTAGACTGGGAAATGTATTGGCTCGTAGATTACCTATCCAATACATTTCTGCAAGCTCAGTCTCTGTCACAATATCACCACCTCAAAGATTTTCATGTATTGTCTGTAAAACACAGGAAAGATTGCCATAAGCATTTGGAGAAGAAAGAACAAAGAACTAAGCAAGGTATTGGGAGTAGATGATAAAATAAAATGAGGTAATAAAACAGGATGAAGATTGACACATTTTTTGGGTTATCACATTCAGATCTATTTGCATGTATGGCTCTAATATTACAGTAGAGTTCAAGGAAGATATGCAGTGGTTGGAAAGTAATTTTGCTAAACCACAAATAGTAGATGTTGTAAATAAAGTTAGAATAGACATGGCAGACCAAAACAGAATAATAAATAGAGTATATAAGTCAATACTAAATTTGAGGAGACAATACAGTATGAAGGTAAAAAATAATGTGGAGTGAATGACTGAATAAAAATGTAACAGAAGAACAGTGGATTGATGTATGATTTAGTCAAAGATATGCAAATAAATTGAGAAAATGAATGAACACTGATGGTCTAGTCCAAATAGCATAGGGAAATACGGACACCAAGATTAGCACTTTCATTCACTTTATTTCTTGTGAACTTCCTCAGAAACAATTTGAACTCCACCCTACTAGCACTTTATATAATGATAAAATTGGTCACATGCTAAATGATGTCATGAATAAATGAATTTCATGTAAAAAAATTAAACATAAATATAATATCCATTAATATTGTTATTATACTAATACAAGAACATTATATGATACATGTAACACTTATTGCGTTACTTTTTCATTTGTAAAAAACATTTTGTGTTGATTGATTCATTTAATCCAGGAGCATAGTCTTATTCTAGGTATAACTGCCAAAGAGACTCTTTATTCTAAAATAACTTTATTATCTCCCATAAAAATTCTTTGGGGAACACTATCTAAAACAGAAAAGGTGAATTTCTTAAAGTTATTACATACTACTGAATGTCTTCCTAACGCATTAGCTAAGTCTTTTTTCTTTATTGCTAAAAGATGTTCACTAATTCTTTTTCTAAGACATCTTGTAGTCATACCTATGTAATAGTTTGGACATGATAGACATTGGGCTATATAAACCACCATCTCACTATTACATGTGTAATAATTCTTTGACCAATATATCTTTCCAGTATGAGAAAATTCAACTAACAAAAATTACTTATGTATCTACATTGTCTACAGTTGTTATATGCATAAGTTCCTTTAGTTAAAATGTTCCTTTCTCTAATAGCTTCACCTCTGTTTGCTCCCCATTCTAACAAACTTTTTATATTTTTAGTTTTTTTTAAAGTAAAATTAGGTCATTCTCCTATGATTTTTATCAAATCCTGATTACCAAGCAATACCTTCCAATTCTCAACTATAATGTTTTTAATAGACCACATTTTGTTTGTAATAGGTAAAACAAATGCACATAAAAATTCCTTGCTATAAACAGCCACATTTCTATCCTGTACATTATTAGATCCAGAGAGTTGTAATTCAAAAGACAAAATAGGACAAACTTTGTCCTTTCTTAATCGCATTACTTCGTTTTCAATAAATTCTAACCATAATGCATCATAACCTCCCACCACAAAAAATGTTCTTAAAATCTTCATCTCTTTAATAATTTCTCATATTGGAAAGATTATTGATCAAAGAATTATTGCACATGTAATAGTGAGATGGTGGTTTATATAGCCCAATGTCTATCATGTTCAAGCTATTACATAGGTATGACTACAAGACGTCTTAGAAGAAGAATTAGTGAACATCTTTTAGCAATAAAGAAAAAAGACTTAGCTAATGCTTTAGGAAGACATCCAGTAGTATGTAATAACTTTAAGAAATTCACCTTTTCTGTTTTAGATAGTGTTCCCCAAAGAATTTTTATGGGAGATAGTAAAGTTATTTTAGAATGTAAAGAGTCTCTTTGGCAGTTATACCTAGGAGGAGACTATGCTCCTGGATTAAATGAATCACTCAACATAAAATGTTTTTTACAAATGAAAAAGTAACACAATTTGTTTAAGTGTTGCATGTATCATATAATGTTCTTGTATTAGTATAATAACAATATTAATGGATATTATATTTATGTTTATTTAATTTCTTTTACATGAAATTTATTTATTCATGACATCATTTAGCATGTGGCCAATTTTATCATTATATAAAGTGCTAGTAGGGTGGAGTTCAAATTGTTTCTGAGGAAGTTCTCGAGAAATAAAGTGAATGAAAGCGCTAATCTTGGTGTCCGTATTTTCCTATGCTATTTGGACTAGACCATCAGTGTTCATTCGTTTACTTTGTTGAGTTTTTTGTGACAATCTTTCTAGTTTTTGTGTTGGAAGTGTCTTCATGGTTCAGATCATTTTAAGCTAGTGAGAGTATGTCACAGGACACACTATTAAATGTGTCCACCCATCCTGTTCCAGACAGTTTTGCTCAATTTTCTGAGCAAATTATGAGCCTAATAACAACTGCTATTCAAAGGGGTCTTGAAAGTGCTGTTACCAGTAGTGTCAGATCTACTGAGGGACAAAATGGTTCCAGACATTGTCGGAAGGTTTTATCTACTACACCGGATACAGAGATTAATGAAATGCGGTCTGGAGAATTACCGTCAAGTCCTAACATAGTTTTGGAACATATTTTACAAATTACTAAAAATTCATTTGCTGACATTGCAGAATTCGAAGTGATTGGTTCTGTAAGTAAAGAAACTACTTCAAGTTCAATTTTTGAACAAAAAAATTGCAAACAAACTATTTATGAGTTGGGGAAGTTAACTTTAAAATACGTTATGTTGGACATTGAAAATAGTTATTTAACCAAATGTGTCAAACGAAAATGTGTTCCACAAGGATTGAGAACAAACAAGTTCCCCAATTGTGTTTCTTTTGGTGATAGTTTATATCATACACTTGTAGACATGTTTAATGACTTTGGCATTAATTTGATGTGTGTGTTAATGGAACATTAATGCAAACAAATAGAAGACATTAAGAATTGAATGAACGACTTTGATAAATAGATTAAGAATTTTTCTTGTTTTTCTTTGTTTAACAGTTTATATTGTGGTATTGCAGCAAAAGCAGATAGGCAAAGAGCCACGATAGTGGCAAGAAAACAAAAGAAGTTTAAACGAGATATTTTAGCCTATGGAAATAAGACTGCATACATTGTGAACAATAACAATTCTATGACTGTTCACAGTGAAAATACGAACACTGAAACTGTTAACAATGTAAATAATTCTACTACCTGTGTTAATATGAACACTACGGATAACAATAATTCTCAAAGTTCTCTGTGTGATAATAATAATGGTGTTGTAATGAATGACCAGAATGGTGAAACATCAGATATGCACAAAAACAAAAATGGTGCTACCAATTTCATTGCTAATGAAGGGGCAAACACTTCTAATAGTGGGGCTCTTTTTTTGGTAGACAAACAGGGAAACAAGAGAGGACCAACTTGGTCAAAAGTAGTGCAGAACAAGGGGAAGGGAAAAGGCAGGAGCAGAAAGAAATGGTAGTTGATTGTAACTCCACTGAATATGATATACAAATTCATAATTTATCGAGTGTAGTTCTCCAACAGCCTACGATTGAATTCCTAAAGAAAGGTTTTTCTTTTATTCCTAGTAATTCTTTTAATATAGCTAGAACTATTGTTGATTTTAGACTAGCTTTAAGAAATTTGAATTTAAAATACATTATGCATGATATCAATTGTAACACTCCTATTACAGGCCCAAAAAAAGCTAGTACCTATAATCCACCATTGATAGGTATGCTCCAAGTTTTTCAAAATATTTGTGAAGCAGGATTTAGGGCTATAAGATCTGATAGGAATATAAAAAATTTAAATGAATTGGAAGTAAGGGCATTGAAAACTCTTAGTGAAAACAGTCAGTTAAGAGTAATGAAGGCCGATAAGGGGGCTAAAATAGTCATCATGGATAAAAAAAATATTATAACACTTCTATAGAAGACATGCTAACAGATGATAAGACATATAAGAAAGTGGAAGTTAATTTTATCCATCAGAGCTTTGTAAGATTATATACATGTTTATTTGACATGTTCTGTCAGGGGGAATTAGATCACCAAAGTTATATGTATTTACAAGTAGAAAATTCCAAAAATGGCGGATCTTTTTGGTATCCCAAAAATACAAAAAAACAGACTTAATCCCCCCTTTAGACAGATTATATCAACTACTAAATCTAAGACTGAAACCCTTTCTACTTGGTTGGATTATATTCTTAATCCTATTATGCAAGTTTCAAAATATTACTTAAAAGATTTGTGGCATCTGTTAGAATTATTAAGAGATTTTGAAGTACCAAATGAAGAATTTTGTTTTGCATCTTTGGACGTTGTGTCATTGTACACATGTATTGATCAAGAAACAGGAGTAGAATTTTTAAGAGAATACCTAACTAAAAATAGTACTTTGAATAATACTAAAATAAATACAGTTTGTACCCTAATGGAATTAGTTCTTGACAATAATTTCTTCAGATTTAACAAGGAATTATACAAGCAAATTGCGGGGGTTGCAATGGGAGCAAAAGTTGCTCCAGCATATGCTAATCTTGTAATGGCCAATTGGGAAAGTAAGTTTATTGACAATAATAATTTCGGTGAAAACATTTTGTTTTACCGTCGTTATATTGATGATTTATTTTTCCTTTGGCATGGCACTGCTGAGAATTTTGATAATTTTGTAACATATTTAAACAGCACAATGACTTTTTTGAAGTTTTCCATAGGAGGGTATGGTCAAAGCTTAAATTTTCTTGATTTGCATTTAACGTATGATGTAACATCTAAACAGTTTATTAGTAAGATCTATAGAAAGTCCACATTTGCAAATCAATATTTGCATAGAGAAAGCCTACACCCACCACATATGAAAAAAGGAGTGGTTAAGGGACAACTTATTAGGCTTAGTAGATTAACATCACAAGATGAAATCTTTATTAAAGAGATGAAGATTTTAAAACATTTTTTGTGGCAAGAGGTTATGATGCATTATGGTTAGAATTTATTGAAAATGAAGTAATGCGATTAAGAAAGGACAAAGCTTGACCTATTTTGTCTTTTGAATTACAACTCTCTGGATCTAATAATGTACAGGATAGAAATGTGGCTGTTTATAACAAGGAATTTTTATGTGCATTTGTTTTACCTATTACAAATGAAATGTGGTCTATTAAAAACATTATAGTTGAGAATTGGAAGGTATTGCTTGGTAATCAGGATTTGATAAAAATCATAGGAGAACGACCTAATTTTACTTTTAAAAAAACTAAAAATATAAAACGTTTGTTAGAATGGGGAGCAAACAGAGGTGAAGCTATTAGAGAAAGAAAAATTTTAACTAAAGGAACTTATGCATGTAACAACTGTAGACAATGTAGATACATAAGTAATTCTTCATCAGTTGAATTTTCTCATACTAGAAAGATATATTGGTCAAAGAATTATTACACATGTAATAGTAAGATGGTGGTTTATATAGCCCAATGTCTATCATGTCCAAACTATTACATAGGTATGACTACAATATCTCTGAAAAAGAATTAGTGAACATCTTTTAGCAATAAAGAAAAAAGACTTAGCTAATGCGTTAGGAAGACATTCAGTAGTATGTAATAACTTTAAGAAATTCACCTTTTCTGTTTTAGATAGTGTTCCCCAAAAATTTTTATGGGAGATAGTAAAGTTATTTTAGAATAAAGAGTCTCTTTGGCAGTTATACCTAGGAGCAGACTATGCTCCTGGATTAAATGAATCAATCAACATAAAATGTTTTTTACAAATGAAAAAGTAACACAATTTGTTTAAGTGTTACATGTATCATATAATGTTCTTGTATTAGTATAATAACAATATTAATGGATATTATATTTATGTTTATTTAATTTTTTTACATGAAATTCATTTATACATGACATCATTTAGCATGTGACCAATTTTATCATTATATAAAGTGCTAGTAGGGTGGAGTTCAAATTGTTTCTGAGGAAGTTCATGAGAAATAAAGTGAATGAAAGCGCTAATCTTGGTGTCCGTATTTTCCTATGCTATTTGGACTAGACCATCAGTGTTCATTCGTTTACTTTGTTGATTTTTTTGTGACAATCTTTCTAGTTTTTAAATTGAGAAAATGTAGAATTTTTGCACGGACATGTTTATACTAATATTATGATAGTCTCATGAGTCTCGAAAAAATACACCTGCAGATGTGCATATGTTGGAGATGTAATGGTACAGAAAGAGGTCCTTGGCAGAGAATGTAAGAAGTCACTTAAGTACAATAACTATTTGAATAATATGCTGAGTTGTATATTTAAAAGAGAATGTAGCCTTAGTATAGAGATGTTTTGTTGTGTTTGTATAAAATAGCACTCACTAAAGAAGTGAAAATATTGTTATAACAAGTCTTTATACTGGCTAAGAAAGGTATAACTAAAAAAATGGAAACACAAAGACAAACCATAAATAAGAGAGGTGATAAATGATTACAGAGATTAAAAATATAGAAATGTGAACTATTATATATCAAAAATACAACTTCATGGTAAGAGAATAGGGTGTGTGGGATGCTGTGGTGGAATTTGAGCCTGAAGAGGATGTTGACATGAAAAAAGTACCTAAGATCTATATCTGTTTAATAAAGTAGTCTCCAGCACAAGATGAAAAGTCACTGATCCATTTGTCAATACTTGTAGAGTTTAAATGAAATAACATGGTCACTAATTAACCCCTGAGCTGATGTTAGGTTGCAAATAGTTACATTTTGTGTTTACCTGTTTTTTAATGAGTAACATTAAACCAAACGTAGGATTAAGTCTGAATAGAAAAGCTAATTGTGATACTTGGGTTAGTATGCTTAACAATAACTGAATGCACGCACTGACTGTTTGACATGAAGCTGCTTTATGAATATTGTGTATAAACACATAATTATAAAATGGGTGTACTAGAAATCAGTGCCAAAATAGCAAATACACCATGCATAGGGCTTACACAGTATGCTGAAAAAGTTTTTAATAAAGTGTTTGTATTTTAAAAACAAATCATAAGTGTCGTACGTACATTGGTTAGAAGCTTTGATTTGGATTTTATTAATAGTACTATTTGTGTACTTGACCACTGTTTATTTACAGTTTTTGGATGTACTATAAGCTGGATTTAAATAGGTTCAAAAAAAGGTGGGTCTTGTCAGACATTATGAGACTTTGAGTCCTACTTTTGAAAATGCCAGCCATAAATGTGCAACTATTATTTTAAAGTACATGTAACACCATGTCTGGAATGAGATAACATTTTAATGTAGAGTTTTACTATATGAGTTCAATACATCCTCCACAAAAGTCAATTAGTGATAAAGTTAAGATGATTGATAGTGTTGGATGTTTAATTGTTGTTGCTACAATTTTGAATTTTACTTTTTCCTGTAAAGGTTAAAGCACTGTAGCAGTATAAAATGCATTATATATCATATTATCAGTTAACTTTTCAGCTGGGATGCCCTCTCTGTGGAGTCTGTATGTTCACCCTGTGTCCACATGGGATTTTGCCACATATTGTGGTTTCCTCACATATCTCAAAGCTATGCAATAGGTGAATGGGTGTTCTTCCAATTGTAAGTGTACATATCACGAGTAAGTGTGCTTGTGTGAGATCTGAGATGGATTAGTGACTCATTCATGATTAGTTTCATTAAGAATCATGTTAGCTCAGGCATCTCTTGATCCTGAATTGAACTAATAGGATTACCTAAGAGTGAATTAACAAAATGAATACACTATGCTCATTGTGATAACTTGTTTACTTAGTTTAGACATTCTTCAGTTGGCAGCTAAGAAAAAAATACAGCCCCAAAATATAAAGGCTTGTCATTTGCTAAGTACAATAATGCTTGCTGAGATTTGCAGTTATTTGCAAAAAATATTGCTTGCACCACAATTACTTGGGTGGGTATATTTTGGTCAGGAAAGTTCAATATACAAAGCAAAAGTATTACTTTCAAGCTGAGGCACAAATACAATATATATCATAATTTCTGTCTAGTACCGATACATGTCCTGTATATAAATTTGTAAGCACTTCTCTGAATTATTAAGGTTATAGAATGAAGTCAACAAGTCAGATTTTGTTTACTTGTCAATAGAAGTGTAGAAAACATAAGCTAATTGTTCGATAAGTATATCTGGAAAATGCAGTTAGTCAGCATTCTGAGTGAAACATCTGGCTTGAGAAGCTTGATGTGAATAGAACAACTAACAGTTTATATATCTATCGATATATATATATATATATATATATATATATATATATATATATATATATATGTATATAAAATCCACACAATATTCCAGCACTCAAAATGAGCAGTCCTCCAGACTAAAAACCACAATAAACTAGAAAGCAGCATGCAAAGAGGTTTTAATGGCAGACAGCTTCAGCCACTTCTTCCACAAACCAGGTTTCACTGCATGGTGTCATCAGTGCGTTACCAGGAAGGGAAAAAAAACATGTTTAAATACATGAAACTTTAAAGTGGCAGTCCAGAAATATTAAACTTATTCAAACACATTATGAAACACCTTTATGAAAAACATTCACCACATCTGAATCATTAGAGCAACATTATAACCAGCCTATTACCAAAAAATGCACAATTTACCCTTACAGCAACCCTACTTTCTAATTATTTACTATAAGGAAGTACATGTAAAATAAAAATTAATATTCCAATCATGTTCAGCATAACCCACAATCAAATTATTCATCTGATTACCAGTAGTCATTCAATCCAGGATTAAACAATGCCCCCAAGTTTACAATCCACATCTGTTCTTTATTGGTAAGGATTTGATGTTTATGTGTAGTGGTTAAATTGTCATCTACTACTTTATCAATGCCCAAAAAGACAAAGTGTGCCGTTGGATGTTCCAAAGTTTGTTTATATAATGCACTCCTCAAACGTTTACAATTGATATCACTAATATGTAGTGCTATATGTTGTTTAAAGCTAAGGGAGGTTTGCCCAATATAAAAAGATCCACACTGGCACAATGACATATAGATTACCCATTCACTTGTACATGTGATCAGATGTTGAATATCATATACCTTAGAAGTATTAGATATTAATTTACAATAGGTGCAATGCCCACAATAAGTACTACCAACTATTTTTCTGGTTATCTTCTGTTCTTGACTAACAAAACCCTTTTTGAAAATGGACAAATCTTCACCAATTGTTTTACCTCTCCTAAATCCAAAATGACACACCCTATCCAACATTGAATCAAAAAATCCATCTGACTTTAAAATATGCCAGTGATTACCAATCACTTCTTTGATCTTATAAGTGTTGGTACTAAATTTTGTCATAAATCGTAGGGTGTCTTGTTTATTTTCAACCTGTGCCACCTTATCCTGAAAAAGCTGTATTCTAGGTGTAGAGCAAGCTTGTTCAAAAGCTGTATTAATTACCTTGGTATTGTATTGCCTAGCCAAAAATCTAGACCCCAACTGTTTTGCTTGAATATGAAACTCATCTGTCTTATTATATATATATATATATATATATATATATATATATATATATATATAAGTCTCACAAACTGGGCCTTTGGGATATTTTGTACGATATGGCGTGGGTGACTGCTGTTAGCATGTAACAGGGAATTCTTTGAAAAAGGCTTTCGATAAAGACTGGTGATCATAGTACCATCTCTAGCCTTGGTTACATTCACATCCAAAAACTCCACATTATGTAACTATTCTACCACTAAATTTTATCCCATACACATTATTATTCAAATATTCCACAAATTATGTCCATATTTGTGGATCCCTGTTCCAGACAACCCAGCATTCATCTAAATACCTACGCCACATGGTTAGATAGGCAAGATAACCATTGCTGTTACTAGAGATGACCCTATACTCAAAAAAAACCCATAAATAAATCGGCATAAATGGGTGCAAATGTTGCACTCATTGCTCTACCCTTTATTTATAAGAATCAATCAGTACTATACTTGAAATAATTATGTTCTAACACTAATCCCAGTAATGTTAGCAAAATTTCCATTTCAGCCTCATCATAACATCTAGACACCTCCAACCAATATCTGACTGCCCTTATCCCCACCCAGTGTGGGATACTAGTATATAGTGACTGGACATTCAATGTGCCCATATAAGCATTATTATGAATCTGCAGATCGCTCATTAATAGCAAAAATTGGTTTATTTCTTTAATTCTAGCAGTAACATGTATAACAAGAGGTTTCAGCTTAGATTCCAAGCAAACTGATAATGGTTCAATCAATAAACCCTGTCCTGCCATTATAGGATGCCCTGGGGGTGAGGCACAGACTTGTGTATTTTGGGTACTAAATAAAAATATTGGGGCTGAGGGACATCCGCCATAAGTTGTTGTAACAAAGATTCTGTAATAACCCCACCCATTTTTCCCTATTTAAGCAAAGTATCAATCTGATGTTTAAAAGCTATGGTGGGGTCCAAGGGAAGATGACAATTAGAAATGGCATCAGCTAAATTTCATTCCACCTCCCTTTCATACTCACTCTTTCCCAAAACTACTATGGCTCCACCTTTATCAGCCTTAGTAATGGCCAATCCTTTATTCTGCTGTAAATCTGTAAGTGCTATTTGTTCATCTTTACTCATATTATAGGAAAAATTCCTAAAAATATTGATTTGATTCACATGCAAATCATGTAATAGGTCTATATTAGATGAGTGACCGTTCCAATGTTCGAATCATAGATGGTCGACATCATATTATCGAAAGTCGGAAAGGTCGAAGGTGAAAGTCAACAGGTTTTCACGCGCAGAATGGGAAATTTTCCCTTTCTGCACAGAAGTGCATTTTAGGAGTTGGTGTATTTAAGTAGGGGGGTGTGGGGGGTACAGGGGGGCTTGCCCTCTGTTCAGAGCAGTAAAGTAGTTTTTTTTATTATATAGTCGATATTTTGAACTTCGCTCATATAAGATCGCTCATGTGAGGTTCGAAGTTTTGAAACTTCGACTATATAATATAGACCCTCATGTAACATCTGTTGTTCAATTATCTTAACTGCCCCACGATATGGTGGTTGGAAATTAGATTTTTTAAACTTGAATAATTCAGTATCCAGCTGATGTACCCCCTGCGGTCTTTTGTGCAAAAAAAATACTTAAGATTTAAATTTCGACAGAAAGCTTTCAAATCCTGTACAAGATCAAAATGGGAGACATATGTTGCTGGTTCAAATCCTAATCCTTTATTCAATATTTTCAACTCTAATTCTGAAAACTCATAGTTAAATTCACAACCAACTGATTCTCATTAATATGAGTGTCAGTTGGGACCATTAGCCCATCATTTAAGTTTCTAGTTTCTTGTGGAACATGTCTATTGCATCAATGACGGTGCTTTCTGCCTCCCCTCCTAAAAGGCCCAGAGATCTCTTGGGTGATGGAGAAACCATTAGTTGGGGTTCACCTCCTTCAGTCTCTGTATCAGTATAAGAACAACCAGATGACATTTCAGAAGTGCTTGAATAATCATGAGTCTTTCTTAATATAGATCTGGCCTCTTATGCCTAGGTCTATTAGAACTTTTGTTTTGTCCATCTGAAAACCGGACAGCTCTTTTAATTTTCTTCCAAGTATATGCTGCATCACTTTTATAATCATTGGGATCCCTTTGGTGTTTTTTGATTTTTCTATCTTGCAACTCCTTATCATATTTGTGTACCTACTTAACATATGTTGCATATTTACCAGCATACCCTACATCTGCTAAATGTTTAATAGTTTGCGCATAACATTCATTAACTTAGACAGCATTGGGGGAAGTTGTTGTTCATAATACTGAATAAGAAGTCTAGTAAACATGTTAGATACCATCTGTTGTACCTGGTGCCATTTGTTAATAAACTGTTTATTGTCAGCCCCAACCCCTGGTTCCACATAAATTCAAAGGTCGATAGGAGCTATTTTAGCTGTTGAATAGGCCTTCAACAATTTACAATGCCATACATTATAGAGAACCCTTTTGGTAATATTGATAAGCTCAGTAAACTGTTGTTCTAAATCAGTCCTGTTACTTTCCTGCCTTTGTGCCGTTTTCAGGACTTTGGCATTTCCTCCACTGTGGTACGATCTCGGAGTTGGTATATTTAAGTAAGGGGGTGTGGAGGGCACAGCCCCCCACATTGGGGGTGGGAGGCAAAGCCCCCCACTTTATTTTCTGTTTGGGTTTTTTTTTGCTTTTTTTTTTACATGGATCAGCGATTTATTTCCCTGGGAAAAAAATCTCTGATCCATGTGTTCGACATTTTGACTTCTCGGACTGTTTGGGCTGATTATATAGCGTTCACAATTTCAAGCATTTGCTAATATAATATAGACCCTATATATATATATATATATATATATATATATATATATATATATATATATATATATATATATACATATACATACATACATATGTTTCTAAGGCAAGCAATGTGTGATAACTTATAATTCTATGTGAATCAGTATGTGGCAGATTCTGGTAATATTTTACAGAGGTATACTGATTTGTTCCACGACTCATGTTATTTACCAGACGAATATCATATTCAGTTTTCTCCATGTGATACACACATACCTATTTGGGTAGCCATTAGTCACATTAAGCCAACAAGGTGTTTTTATTCCTCCCACAGGGAAGATATCAGAGAGCGAGAGAGAGAGAAAGAGAGAGAGAGAGTCTCTTAAATCTGCTAGCTTAAGTGATTTTATCTGGATTAATCCTTTATACTCTTTTTCTTGTTAGTGCTGTCACCCGCTGGGTCACAGGTGGTATACCAGACTTTACTCGAGCCCTCTGGATTACCTGTGTTGTTTGAGTAACCATAAGACATTTGGAAATGACTGAAAATGAAATGCAAAGGATGAAGTCTATTGATGGAATTTGTTAAAAAAGTTGAACTTAACAGTGGTTGAATGGCACAGTGACTAAAATTAAACAAAACAAAATAACGATAATCATTATTCTGTAAGATTTTAACAGATTAATGGGAGATTCTACCTACTGCAGGCTATTGAGGATTTAGTTTCAGACAGTGCTAAACTTTTTCATTTATAGATAGACATTGAGGCTTATTGTTTAAGGCAACTAAACTACAGGAGCAGTGCACTTTTAAGAGTTGCTTAGACATGTACAGATTTCTGAAGTTAATTGTCAGTATATCTTCATCAAAGAAGGGATTCAGAAAGCTATGTCTGAAATAACTAAAGTCCTAGATTGTGTTGTAAATATCATGGATGATTTACTTGCATGGTGCGGTCTGCTTCAACTTAGAGATATGATTTTAGAGTGATTAAATTAGTAAATAGAGTGGAATAAACAAACAATTCAGGAGCTTAATAACATTCACCAAAGCCAAGGTTGAAGCTAAACTATCTACTCAAGCTGTGGAAAATGATAAGGCATTTTTTAGTTATGTTCATAATCCCAAAAGCACAACACAGCAATGCACTAAGATGATTGTGAATGATGTTACCTACGCTGAGGCTTAAGATATAGCCAACCTACTGGCTGATAAATTCAGCTCTAAATGTACCTCTCTCTCCACATCATCTTTCCCTGAGTATATACCTGAAACAGGCTCACCTCCAACTTTTACACAAGACCATGTCCTAAAAGCTCTATCAAAACCTAAAAATGTTGCATCATTGGGTCCTGACAACATCCCTGAAGGCATCTTAAATAGTATAAATCATGATTTAGCCACCCTTCTAACACCATTGTTCAATCTCAGCCTTCATACAGGTTGAGACGATGTGAGGTATTGCCAGCCATGTCAGAAGAAGTAGGGCAGTGGATAGGTAACATATGTCTGCACAGCTAGCGGGAATTTTGTAAAGTAAGGAATTATATGTCATTTGTATATCAAACTGATTCGTACTGATTCTTGTATTGAAAAATGTATTTGTAAAGTTGCTTGTGTTAAAAATATATCAGTAGTATGCCCTGCTGGACAAAAAAGAAATATACATGTATTATTGTGCAAACCAACAAACAAGTTCTACTAAAACCACGTACTGGAGGCTCAATTCTAAAAATGATTAAACACTTTTGTACTTTAATAACATATACTAAAACTTCATCATAATCTATACAACACTAAAAACTTTCATTTAAATATAAAAAACAGAATCACATGACATTACTGATAAACCACTAAGAATGTCACCTTTGAAAATTGCACTGATAAGCTTCATGCAGTAAAAACAAGGAAGCCAACTATAGCCAATGTGAAATGATCACATAAACCCAGGATTCAGTCTTTTCTCTGATAAAAAGCATTTGATATTAATACAGTCATTTAAACCTGGGTTTTGATCAGTTTGGGATTTAACCTGCCAAGCAGATTCATGGCACTCAAGATGCACTTTATAGTCCCCTCTACTCTGAAATACTAATGGCGTAAATAACAGAAAAAGAAAACTTTTTAAAGGATGAACAAATCATTGCATGTTTGGCTAAAGCATTGTTCCCATCCCTCTTTTTAATAGCCAATAGATGTTCATAGATTCTTCTTTTCAGTATCCTATTAGTTTTACCGATATAGAAGCTAGGGCAAGAATCACATGTTGCATGATATACAACCCCTAGCGAAGGACAATCAAATCTATTCTTGGCAGTTATTACCAAATCACAGGCATTAAGGACAAAATTACTGCCATTGTTAATGTAGCGGCATTGTTTACAATGGCTGTGTTTAAAGACTCCTACAGTGTCAGCCATGACTGTCGACTTTGAAGTGTCTTTTTCTAGTATACTATAAATATTATTCACTCTCTTATATGAAAAAAACTGGATGTTCTCCCAATATGTTGGACAAATCAACATTACCAAGAATTATTTTCCAGTTAGAATTAAGAATGCTTCTAATCATGTTCACATGTATGGAAATCGGATTTGGAAACACTCTAGTAAAACCAATCAAAATTTTGTTTAGTTTCAGTAGAAGCAACCAAATTGTTCAATGACCTAGATGTTGCTGGTCTCTTCAGTGAAGATGACACTTTCCACATTGAATCTGAAAAGTTAAAATGTTTCTTCCTGGATAGAGGCTATGATCTTGACTGGCTGTCTAAAACTGAGAGTGAGGTTTCATTGTTCAGGCCCTCTGCTGCTAGACAAGTCCTGAAGGGGCAATGGTAATGTTTTCATTCAAACCTGGCATTGTGCAGGAATTTAATTCCAGCTGTCAAAAAAGCTCCATTTTCTCTAAGCATACTGGCCAGGGACCACCCCTTTCATTTTGTGTAACATTTTCCAACACTAAAAACTCGGTATCCTACAGGCTGGTAAGAGGTGACCTATGTCTGGCATGCAAGACATCCTCCGATGCACTACTGGTGAATTTACTGCATCAGCAAGTAAAATGGCATCAGAAATGCTCAGTTTAGGGATCTAAGCCTCTTCTACAACATAAACATAATGGTTTGGAGGGAAATGTTTATCTCACAGAGGATACAACTTCTCTGGAACATACTCCCCATCCAGATAAAACAAAGCTCATCCCTGATTACATTCAAGTGCAGTTTTGATCTATGGATGGAAAACAAAGAATTTATGCTAAGACTGCCTCCTTGTACTACTAAAGGTAAGAAGTAGCTCCTAAATGCTTTATCCCATGAATGGGTACCGTCAAATTATCTATGCTATGATCCCAGTTACTCTCACAGGGATAATATATGTTTATTGATCATGGGATGTGTAAGGCAATCTAACACCAAGTGGGACAGGTTAATTCAAGCACCAAAAGGGAAACTGACTAGGCTTAAAAAGACCCACAAGGGTATCTAGTACTATCCTATGAAGCTATTTGTATGAAACTTATCAAATCCAAATGTTAAATCTGCATATGTCACCTCTTGTATATATGGTTAATACTTTGCTTCTGACGGTGTAAAACCATGTTAAAATTCATATCTGTAGTCAATATGTAGAAGACATAAATCAGATCTGCACTTATATAATTCTTAGGAATGGTCCAATGCCTTTAATGTCTTTTAAAATGTATTGCTAACTTATCATATATTCCTATGATCCTATACCTCCATCACATCCATGCATCCATCCATCCATCCACAACCCCTTTTTCCCATTTTTGCACATGGGATAAGGGTGTCACATCAACAGAGACAATCATCTAGAGCCAAGGTTTACACCACCGATTGGCTAGCCATGCCTAGGTATTTCTTCCACACCAAACACTTGGCTGCACACTTACGCCTATGGCCAGTTTACAATGTCCGGTCCACCTACTGCATGTTTAATGCTTTTTTTCTTCATAGTGAGATAAGAGATTTGAAATACTAAAAAAATATATCTCACAAATAATCAAGTCTTAAAAATATTATGTCTGTCAGCCAGTTATTCTTCAAGTAAATGTCAACCAGCTTCATATAGGTCAACAGCTTTGACTGATGCAAAACAAGATATGCATAAACAGAGAACAAATGTTGCCCTTTGTATATGGATATTACAAATTTAATGACTGAATGTATGGCAGAACCATTACTATGGCATCAGATCATGTAATAATGAAGAATATTTTCATGAGAACTTTGTAAAATGTTCTAGGCAAGTTACAAAGAATGTCTGCTAATTATGCAAAATTGATATCTGAATATCTAATAGAAACCTGTTAAACAAATGCCTAATAAAACTTGATATACTTAGTAGAGCATCTTTTATAATATGATTCTGATGTATTTTAAGTTATTTAATTTAACTATGTGTACCGAGAAGTTAATTGAATTTAAGAAACATACCTTGGAAGATGTGAGAGTGCAATAATAGCTGAAGGATATTGTGAATAGCTAGCCACAATGCATTTTGAAGGATGTTAAAGCTTATTGTGTTTCAAGTTGTCATTTTAGCTTTTTGGTGTTATGTGACAGGGAAAAAATGGAAGACATGAGTTCATTTGTTTCACATTTCTCCCTTTTCTTTGTGTCTACGTGACATCAGAGCTAGCATATTTTGAGACTGAGGGTGTGAGAGCAGAATTCCCATATTGGGAGGTGCAGAAGCTTCTTGTGCAACACTATCCCCAGGCTTCAGCAAGCTCTGCAAGGCATGCAGGAATAGTGCAGGAGCTGCTGGAGGCAATATGGCCACCGAGAGATCCAGGAGCAAGCTCCCGGGACGTGCACGAGCGCTCCTGCACTATTACTGCATGGACACAGCTCCTGTATGCAAATTACCCCATTTGCAAGTGAAAACCATGCAAATGAGGTGAATTTGCGATCCAGGAAGCTGGCAGCCAGCCGTGCAGGACTAGTGTAGTCTGAAGATATGTAATTGGTTAGTAACCAAGTACATTTCTGAAAACTACAAAACGGAGCCATGACAGCTCCAAATAAAGGGTGCATATAATGTGGAAAGCATGCCAATGGCCAAATATATGGCTATTGGCAAGGAAAACAGTTGCAAAAAAAACTTTTTTTTTTAGCCGATTTCAGCTGTTTAAGCATAGGGCAGTGGTGCACAAATAGGATCGGGCCAAAAATAAAATAAAAAAAACTAGAAATAAGCATTCTATCCAAAATCACAATGTTGCCATTATACTCAATGGCCGGCAGAAGACAACATGGCCAGTGAATAGTGGTTGTTAAGGGGGAAGGCTGTCAGACTTGTAACTAGACATTAGCAGGCAATCCTTTGCAAATGAGGGGAATTATACTGAATTGCAGATCCCCCCTCATGGCTAGCCTGCACCCAACCGTGTAGGTGCAGGAAGACCATGGTGCAAGCCTAAGAGCTAGCTGACATCATAGAGGGGTGTGCCAGGCATACTGTAAGCTTATTGGAGCCCTGTGGCTCGGGTTTGCCCTTAGCTTAGCAGAGCTAAGCATGGGGGTGTTTCTGAAGCTGCCAAGCACACTTTACATTGCCTAAGCTGGTGTGCGCACCACTCATCAGGTTTTAAAGGCAAAAAAAAAGTAAACCATGAAATAGCAGCTCCGTGCACATCTGAGCACTGTGCTTGCATGGTGTGTCCCTGGGCTTAAACAGGAAGGAAATGGGAAAGAAAAATAGCAGTAGGAAGGTAAAAAAGCAGAGCTAGCATAGCTGACAGGTGAAATGTGTCAGAATCAGCCAATTACACAGGCAGCAGACCAGCCCAGCCCAGCACAGCACTATAAACTATGCAAACACCTTTCCCTCTGTTTTTTCCCACAAACTATTACACAGGCAGCAGACCAGCCCAGCCCAGCACAGCACTATAAACTATGCAAACACCTTTCCCTCTGTTTTTTCCCACAAACTATACACCACCGGTGTACACAAGTGGGGAAATTTTACCAAACAAAAGCAACAAAATGATAGGGTCTGTAGCAGCTATCATAAATCAACATGTGGAAGAGGCTGAGGGTGGTGAGAATGAGAATGCTGACAACCAACCCACAGTGAGGAGAAGGAGAAGAGTGTACAGACCCAGGGTAACATACCAGGGGCTATATGATCTGGAGATAGTGGAGCGCTATAGGCTGGACAGGGACCTCCTACATCAAATTGTTGAGCTATCTCAGCTGGGTCTATATTAGAACATCGATGTTTCAGAACATCGAATGTTCTAATATCGAACCCTATTCAGCAAACGCTGAAAACAGCAAAGCTGCAGAAAACTGAATTTTTTCCCAGGGAAAGAATTCAGTTGTCTGTTTCTGTTGCTTCGCTATTTTCAGCTCTGTGGTGGAACGTTATGGGTCATGTTCAGGTAAGTGTGCAATTGTGTGAACGTGAGGGTTAGGGTGGGTTAGGTGAGTTAGGGTTAGGGTGCGGGTCAGGTAATTGTGTGACTGTGTGGACATGAGGGTTAAGGCGGGGTAGGTGAGTTAGGGTTAGGGCACGGGTCAGGTGAGTGTGCAATAGTGACGGACCTTAGGGTTAGGGTTTGGGTTAAGGTAAGTGGATAGTTAGTGGTATAAGTACAGTTTAGTGTAGGGATAGATGTAAGATTTTAGGTGTATGTGTGTGTGGATTGCTGTTTGTTCGGTATGATTGTGTTGTGTCTATGTGTTTCAGAAAAAAATTGCTGTTCTGAATGTTCGATGTTGTCAGCATTTGCTGAATTAGGTTTGATATTAGAACATTTGAAGTTCTGACACTTCAATGTTCTGATATAGACCCATGCCGGCCACGCCTCACACACAGAATCAACACAGGGGAACCCATCCCAGTGGATACCAATGTATGTGTAGGCTTAAGAATACTAGCCACAGGTACCTTCCAAAGGCCAACTGGGGATATCATGGGGATCTCACAGGCAACAGCATCCAGGGTACTCCACCAGTTCCAGGATGCCATGTCAGCACATGCCAGTGAGCTCGTATATTTTCACAACAGCCATGAAGCGTTGACCAGCAATATGCATCTCTTCCACCAAATAGCAGAATACCCTGAGGTAGTGGGTGCTATAGACTGCATGCACATATGCATCAAAGCACAACCCAGTGAATGGGGTAGGGTCTACATGAACCGCAAGGGCTTCCTCTCCATCAACTGCCAGGTTGTGTGCGATGCCAAGGGCATTATAATGAATGTGTGTGCTGGCTGCCCTGTAAGCTATCATGACTTCCACATCTGGCATATGACGCAGCTGTACCAGAGATTTGCCATTGGGGACATTCCTTACAGCCACCTAGTGGGGGATGCTGGCGACACACTGGAGCCATGGCTGATGACACCCATCAGAAATGCACACACACACCAAACGAAGAACTCCATAATGAGGCACATGCACAGACCAGAATCATAATAGAGCATGTGTTTGGGATGCTCAAGTCATGGTTATGGTGGCTGGACACATCTGTTGGAGCCTTGCAGTACTCACCAGCTACAGGTACCCAAATTGTCATCGTATGTGCCATGCTACACAATATGATCCTGCGGAAACAGCTGCAACAGAAAGAGCACGGGGTAGGGCCACACAGCTCTCCACCATTGCCAAGGCCTGCGCAGGCACAGAGTGACTCAGAGGAACAACAACCTGAGCCTGCCCCAGTAGGCAGAAGGAGGCATGTCCAGTATGCCCAGGCCATGGCAAAGAGGCAATGCATAGCACATACACTGACACGGTAGGAACCCATGGAATGACACCTCTCTCTGACTCGCACAGGCAGTAAAAGGGATGCCAAACATGACACTACTTGTGCTTAACCATGTATAGGGAGTGTACTATGTGCATCTGACATAGTCAGCCCTCTAGCATCATCCTCAATACTGGCACAGCCACAAGGTAAGTCACTCTCCCTATCAATTGCCGAATGGAGTAGTATGTTTTGTTACTTGTATCTATTGTATGGATGTGAGCATTCAAGGGAATCGGGTAGCTGAATGGGATGCCAGCAGATAGTAGACACCAATAGTGGCAGCATGAGATATGTGACAAAGCTCACTGCAGGAAATGTGATGGGCCACATGTGTCCATAGGACACACACATGCCAGTCAGGGAGGCTCACATACCCAACAACAGTCTCAGCCAGCAGGACAGGTGTAGACAATCACAAACAAAGACTGTGCTAAGGCCTCTGATTGATGGCTATGGAGAACATTCCCCCTCCAGACCTACACAGGCAGACTACAACAGGTCAGGCAGTGGGGCATTATTTCTGAAGGGTAAGAAGCCTGAAACTGAAATGTAGGTCAATCAAACCTAAGACCCGTGGTACACTGATATGCCTCTAGTCAGCATGATAGGTCAGAATACAGACTGAAATAGAGTACCTGAAATACCAGTACAGTCATTGCAAATGTGTACAAGTGTCAGGTGTGCCCCCAAGCCTATGTAGAAATGTAATAACATGTATGTGTAGGTATAATAGTGGAGCAGAGATTACCTGAGTTGGCCAAAGTAGCAGGATAGATTGTAGCATGTGCACAATATGCAGGGCTGCGTGTGTTAGGTTGGTGTGTGTTGTATATTGTGTGAGAGTGGTCATTATGTAGGCATGGTGAGATTTGTCCTGGTGGCCATTGGCCAGTACTATCGATGGCAGGGCCAAGTTCTCACAACTGCAGTGCCAAAAACAATGCATCCCAGCAAACACATTCCAGTAGTAAGCCATAGTAAAGGTTTGGAAGTAATATCTGTCACCATCTGAAAGATGGACATGGCATGAATGTGGGCCCAGACATGCAAACAGTACACAGGAGGAAGTACCCCTGACAGACAGTATATGTTACTGTCAAATGGACACACCTTTGGAATTGCACATACAGGTTAGCAACACATTAGTCGGGTTTGCAATAGGGAATACTGATGTCGTCTGGCCAAACACTGGCAGACCACAAAGGTCACAGGTATGAAGTATTGAGAAACAGCTGATGTCCCTGCACAAGCCAGCGGAATGCCCCATGCATATCTATGAGTCAGATGCAAGTAGTGTCCATAGCACACATGCACCCAGCTCACCCCACCATCACCCACAGATACCTATCCCTGCTGTTGGGAATGAATACAATATGACCCCCACCTCTGTATGGCAATAGCCAAAGAATGCAGCATGCAGAATGGGTGTCCCATACAGGTGAGTCCCTCGCTGTAAGCAGCACCCTGCCAGCATCCACACCACTGGATCAATAATGACAGAAAGTATTGGCATTAACACCTTGCACGCCTACCCTGTCACCCCAGGGGAATATAGTGTCTTGCAGTCTGGAACTGTAGGAGTGACACAATGCAACAGCCTGCTACAGCTGGCCTGCATCACTACCAAATGGCCTACGGTCCTCTGCCAAACGCCTGTGTCTCACCCGTACTGCCAATGTATGTTATGTCATGGACTCCCAAATAACAACATAACACAGTCCACAGAACCCAAATACAAGGCCATGTGGACAAATCCCAGTGACATGTCCACCATGTCCTACTGCATGAACTGGGTCTATATTAAAAGACCAAAGATCCATTTGAGCGAATCTGAAAAGAGCAACACATGTTGCACGAACAACAGAAATGGCGAATGTCCAAAACTGAAAAAGTTGAAATGTCGATTTGTTATGGTTGGCCTGTCTGCAGTATAGCTCTGTAAGGTAAGTAAGCGATAGTTACGGACCTTAAGGTTAGGGTGCGGGTTAAGGTAAGTGCATAGATAGGTAATGCATGTAAGGTTTAGAGTAGAGTTAGAAGTAGGGTTTTGTTAAGTGTATGTGTGTGGATTATTTGTTTTGTTTGGGTATATCTCCATAGGGTAAGTGTGCGATAGTTATGGACATTAGGGTTAGGGTGTGGGTTAAGGTAAGTGCATAGACAGGTAATGTATGAAAGGTTTAGTGTAGGGTTAGAAGTAGGGTTTGGTTAGTGTATGTATGTGGTTTATTTATTATGTTTGGGTACGTAGTATGTAGCGCCCAGTGGGGTTGGGTGACTATGATGATTCGAGATTTTAAATTTCGCGGTTTAGGAGTTTCAGCGTATTTGCAGTTTGGTCTATATGTGTCGCTGTTGTAGTATTCGCTCAAAAGGGTTTTCAGGTTTATAATATAGACTCCATGATATGTGGACCAACACTGAATTACTGCTGGGATGAGGTGATAATTATAGAGAACTTATCAGATAATGTTTGCATAATGTTTGGAAGAGAAAAGAATAATAGTGGGGGGGGGGGCATAGGTGGCATGGAGTGTGTGAAGTCCAAAACTCAGCCATGTGCACATACTATCCCTGCCTGCAAACACAGGAATGGGTGGTTACAAACCTGCTCGTAAACCGCAATGTGAAGGGGTAATGTCCAGAATTATGACCCCTGCCTCTGGGTAACCTGTGTGAATTTGTGTAGCTGTGAGGTATGGCCACAACAGGATATGGCCATACTGTCACTTCGATGAATGTACAAGCACGGGATCCTCAGCCACCACAGTACCAAGGTGGTGAACCATTTACACAGACCCAGCAGCAAGAGTCTGCAGCTTCCCCTCCAGAATGGCATGATTGTGCAAGAATATGTAGGCTGCAGACCACAAAACTGGACACAGCTGCATTCACTCTGTGTTCCCCAGGACATTACTGCAAGCAAATATGTATACCTAACATTACTTGATGACATAAAACATCAGTGTAAAACAGTACATATATCTGAATATCTCTGCTAACACCAAGATCATGTAGCAGAAGCAGCATAGACACAATTACCTACAGTAACCCACTATCCTTTGCCCATTCTGACCCCATATTGTCAACCGATCTACAGATATACCACAGAAACAGGTTGCTAGCTGTAGGTGTAGAACACAAAAGCCTGCACCGGAGTACAACCTACCTGGAATGGATTCACACATACAATACAGAAGGGCATACTGGACATGCTCCCACACTTAGAGAAATGAAGCCCATGTCTAACAACAAAATACTGAAAGGTCTGACAACAAAATACTGAAAGGTCATACTGGCATGCTCACACAATTAACAGAAATGAGGCCCATGTCTGGCAACAACAGTGGTCTATACATATCTGACAGTCACAGATGTTTGTGCACACTCTCCTCAGTACACACCAGTCATGCTTTGCACACACATTGGATATGAATTCACACATATATCCAGGGACAACACACTATAATAGGCCAAAACTACACATGCATAGATGTGTGGAAGAGAGTGACAGACAGTGACAAAGAGCCTCCCCTCATGAGGCCTGTCACACCCAGCATACATCCAATTGGCTAAAACCACATGATGTGCAAATGTCAATCACTGTAGACATTTGTCTCTGGTATCCCTCAGCACTAAAGTGTCTGTGGTGCTTGTGCTAACTGTGTAACATGACTGTACAAGTCAGTAGTCATCTAGCAGTTGTATACACGTACCTGTGGAATATAAACCTGTGTGTGCCTGAGTGTTGTGTGTCTGTTTCTAGATGAATGGGTTATGGCCCATGCCCACACACTGCACTCTCCATTGCCCTACTATGGCAAGCCTGCTGATGTCTTCACCTTGAAATACACATTTGGGGAAGGAGTAGCCCTCTAAGCTCCATGGTGCGTGCTATAACTGCATAATGCCATAGTGTGATATACTAGTTAGGTAGGAATTTTAATTCCAGACATGGCAACTGTGTGTGTGTGTGTGTGTGTGTGTGTGTGTGTGTGTGTGTGTGTGTGTGTGTGTGTGTGTGTGTGTGTGTGTGTGTGTGCGTCTGTGTAAGGATCAATGCTTTTGAGGCCATTCACATGCACTACAATTTCAAATGCCCTACTTTGGCAGGGCTACTGATGTCATTCACTTTGAAATACATCTTTAGGGAAAAAGTAACCCAGTAATCTCTGTGGCGTGTCCTATGACTGCATAATGTTGCAGTGTGATGTATTAGTTAGGTAGGAGTTCTATTCCCAGACATGGTAACTGTAGAACTTTGTGTGTGTGTGTGTTTATCTGTGTGGGGATCAATGCTTTTGAGGCCATTCACAGTCACTACAACTTCTGTAGCCCTATTTTGGCAAGCCTGATGATTTCATTCACTTTGAAATACACCTTTGGGGAAGGAGTAGCTCAGTAAGCTCAGTGGTGTGCTCTTTAACTGTGTAATGCTATAGTGGAATATTCTCGTCAGGTAAGAGTTCTATTCCCAGACATGTTAACTGTGTGTGTGTGTGTGTGTGTGTGTGTGTGTGTGTGTGTGTGTGTGTGTGTGTGTGTGTGTGTGTGTGTGTGTGCAGGGATCAATGTTTTTGTGGCCATTCACAGTCACTAGGCACACCTAAAAATGGAGAACATTGATATCTGTGCAGTAACAGAGACCTGATCCAAGGCTCCAGAGAGCACCCCTGCAATACTAGGTACAGCGCTCACCATACCTTTCAGCCACCAAACCAGGACTAAAACAATAAAGGTGGAGGAGTGTCCATATTCACCAAGGATATTCACACCACCAGGCTACTTGCCCAATAGAATATGTCTGAAATACCCCCGGTGCAACTAACACTATGTCAGACTGCAATCCAAATTGCATAGCTTGTTACAAATCCGCCAACATGCCCCAAGATTCCCACTACAGCTTTTGAAACATACTGGGAAATATTATGATACAACCAAACACCCTAATACTGGGTGACTTACACCACCCTGCCATTAACTGGGAAAAATAATTTTGTACCAACACGTGTGCCCAATGATTCTTGGAAGTCATAATTCCCAGTGCCCTGAATCAAGTAACCCATAGTTCCACAAGGGGCTCAAATATCCTAGACATGGTTATTACCAACATGAGACATCAATGCTCCACACCTATGGTCATGCCATCGGTGGTCAGGTTTGCCCATGAGCTAATCACCCTTAACAACCACATCCCTCCCCTACACCCCATAAGGAAACCTCCATAACACACATCTCCAAAGCCAATGTCATGCTACACTTGTCAGATGTGACTAATGTCATGACACTCATGCAGATGAGAACTGAAAGGATGACTGCTGAATCCTACAAGAATGTACTGTATGAGCACATCCTCTCATGCATGAATTATGCCATTCAGTATAGAACCAAGACACCCTCCACCAAGAAAAGTAAGCCAATGTGGTGGCCCCCTGCCATAAACATACTGTACAACAAAAGGAAGAAACTGTTGCAGAAACGGGGAAATTTCCAGGATTCAAAATACTCCCTTACCAGCCACAGTAAGAAGCTGAGATCCCTCATAACATCCACCAAAGCTAGTTACAAACATAATATAGCCAAAGATGCCAAAGACAACTGCAAGCCGTTCTATAGCTATGTCAGAAATCTAAATGGCAATACTTAGATCTGCTCTGAGCTACAACAGGATGGTATTCAATATACTGTTCCAAGGATATTGCCAGTATCCTGGCAGATCGATTCAGTGCCAACTGCACCCCCTCCCACCTCCAAAAGGGCCCATCTCAACACTGAAAGATTGCCAGATTCCAGTAATAATGGTCACATAGGTAAAAAACACACTCTGCAGAGCTAAGACAACAGCAGCCATGGGACCAGTCAACATTCTAGACTGTGTACTACATGAACTACAAAATGAACTGGCACCTCACCTATGTGCTATATCTAATCATAGTCACACCTCAGGCTTTGTGCCCACTGTGTGGCACACAGATGCAGTTACCCAGTCCACAAGGGGGGATCCACCTTGGATCATGTGAACTACAGCCCCAGCAGTATGACATGGCTGATCTGCAAGACCATGGAATGTATTATCATGGAAAGTAAAGCAAAGACATTGGCAACCTGTAAACACTGGACCCCAACCAGGTTGGGTTTGTGAAGGGCTGATCATGCCAACTCAACCTGATCGACAAGTGTGAATCAGTCTCCAGAGCTGTGGATGAGGGTAAGGTGGTTCACACAGCCTATCCAGAACTTGCCAAGACCTTTGACACCATACCCCAGCCTGGAATCATAGATAAATGTATCAAGCTGGCCATTAATCCCTATGTCACCCAATGGGCTGCCAACTGCTGTACTGACAGAACCCACACTGTAAATGTAAGTGACACCAACCCCAGCCCTAGGCAAGTGACAGTTGGAGTACTTTAGGGTTCAGTCTTGGCACTGCCCTTGTTTGGAATCTACTGCTCTGAAGTACAGTCCAACAGTAAGGGACTCTGGCAAACAAAGGCCACAGATGACTGCACACTGGCAGCCAATATTGAATCCCCACATGATGTGGATATTCTACAGAAGGGCTTTACAGAAAGACATGCTTGGTGCCTGAGCCATGCCCTCAAGATCAATGCCAAGAAATGTATAGTTATCCCCTTTGGGAAGGGACATGTACCTGTGAAGTACCACATAGGTGGCAGTACACTAAGTACCTAAAGTGTGATAAGAAACTTAGAGACACAGGTGGACAGTGGTCTCACCTTTGATAACCACATTGCCACAACAGTCAGGAAATCCACCTATGTGGCACACCTCATCACTAAGGGCTTTACATCCAGGAAAAAGGAGGCCATTGACCCACTGTAGTCATCTCTCAGTAGACCCAGTACAGACTACAATGGCCCCTTACATACGTACCTCATAAGACATCTACAACAATTAGAAAGGCTGCAGACATACCTCACTAAATGAATACCAGACCTAAACCAGATGCCATATGCTGACAGTCCAAAATTCATCCAGCTATACTCTGTCACATATTGTGTTCTCAGAGGCAATCTCTGATTAACATACTTTGCCATGTCAAACTGACAGCTGTTGGACATGCCACAATTAAAGAATTCCAAACCCTCACAGCCACATGCTCCAGGGATCCACATCTTGTCATCACAACGAACAATACATGCTGGAGGGATGTGTTCCTTACCCAGAGACTCCCCAGACTCTGAAATAGACTGCCCATACATGTCAAGCAAAGTGCCTCTTTGGCTCTCTTCAAATGGAACCTGGACAATTGGATGGGAGACAGGAAATTGACCCCAGGGATCATGTCAGTTGCCCTGCTAGAGAGGGGTCCAGGGAAGTAAATTTTGTGGGAAGACATATCCAGGGAATTGTCATGGCTAGGCATGTATAGGCCCAAGGGCCGATAGCCTAGTACCAACTTATGAACCTATGAACCTATGACCTACACTTTCCATTCCCCAACCTTGGCATGGCTGCTGATGTCATTCACTTTGAAATACACCTTTGGGGAAAGCCTATCCCAGTAAGCTCCGTGCACCTGCTATGGCTGCATAATGCTGTCGTGTGATGTACTAGTTAGGTAGGAGTTCTAATCCCAGACATGGCAAGTGTAAACGTTTGTGTGTTTGTTTGTACAGGAGTCATTGCTTTTAAGGCCATTCACAGTCACTACAACTTCCATTTCCCTACTTTGGCAAGCCTGCTGATATCATTCACTTTGAAATACACCTTTGGGGAAGGGCTAGCCCAATAAGTTCTGTGGCATGTGCTATAACTGTGTAATGCTGTAGTGTAATGTATTGGTGAGGTAGGAGATCTAATCCCAGACATGGCAAGTGTAAAACTTTGTGTGTGTGTTTATTTATATAGGGATCAATGCTTTTGAGGCCATTCACAGTCTCTACAACTTTCATTGCCCAACATTGACAAGCCTGCTAATGTCATTCACTTTGAAATACACCTTTGGGAAAGAACTACCCCAGTAAGCTCTGTGATGCATGCTATAACTGTGTAATGCTGTGTGTGATGTACTAGTAAGGTAGGAGTTCTAATCCCAGACATGGCAAGTGTAAAAGTTTGTGTTTTTGTCTGTGTAGGGATCAATGCTTTTGAGGCCATTCACAGTCACTACAACTTCCATTGCCCTACTTTGACAATCCTGATGATGTCATTCACTTTGAAATACACCTTTGGGAAAGAACTACCCCAGTAAGCTCTGTGATGCATGCTATAACCGTGTAATGCTGTGTGTGATGTACTAGTAAGGTAGGAGTTCTAATCCCAGACATGGCAAGTGTAAAAGTTTGTGTTTTTGTCTGTGTAGGGATCAATGCTTTTGAGGCCATTCACAGTCACTGCAACTTCCATTGCCTTACTTTGGCAAGCCTGCTGATGTTATTCACTTTGAAATACACCTTTGGGGAAGGACTAGCCCAGTAAGCACATGGCATGTGCTATAACTGCGTAATACTGTAGTGTGACGTACTAGTTAGGTAGGAGTTCTAATCCCAGCCATGATAAGTGTAAATGTGTCTGTGTTTGTGTCAGGATCAATGGTTTTGAAGCCATTCACAGTCACTACAACTTCCATTGCCCTACTTTGGCAAGCCTGCTGATGTCATTCACTTTGAAATACACCTTTGGGGAAGGACTAGCCTAGTAAGTGCTGTGTCATGTGCTATAATTACATAATACTTTAGTATGATGTACTAGTTAGGTAAGAGCGCTCATCCCAAACATGTCAAGTGTAAAAGTTTGTGTGTTTGTTAGTCTGTTTATGGATCAGTTCTTTTGAGGCCATTCACAGTCACTAAAACTTCCATTGCCCTACTTTGGCAAGCCTGCTGATGTCATTCACTTTGGAATACACCTTTGAGGAAAAAACTATCCCAGTAAGCTCCATGGTATGTTCTATAACTGCATAATGCTGTAGTGTGATGTACAAATGAGGTAGGAGTTCTAATCCCAGACATGGCAAGTGTAAAACTTTGTGCGTGTGTTTGTCTATGTAGGGATCAATGCTTTTGAGGCCATTCAGAGTCACTACAACTTCCATTGCCCTACTTTGACAATCCTGATGATGTCATTCACTTTGAAATACACCTTTGGGGAAGAACTACCCCAGTAAGCTCTGTGATGCATGCTATAACTGTGTAATACTGTAGTGTGATGTACTAGTTAGGTAGGAGTTCTAATCCCAGACATGGTAAGTATAAAAGTGTGTCTGTTTGTTAGTCTGGGTTGGGATCAATGCTTTTGAGGTCATTCACAGTCACTACAACTTCCATTGCCTACTTTGGCAAGTCTGCTGATGTTATTCACTTTGAAATACACCTTTGGGGAAGGATTAGCCTAGTAAGCTCTGTGTCATGTGCTATAATTGTGTAATATTGTAGTGTGATGTACTAGTTAGGTAAGAGCTCTAATCCCAAACATGACAAGTTTAAACATTTGTGTGTTTGTTAGTCTGTGTAGGGATCAGTGCTTTTGAGGCCATTCACAGTCACTACAACTTCCATTGCCCTACTTTGGCAAGCCTGCTGATGTCATTCACTTTGAAATATACCTTTGGGGAAAAACTAGCCCAGTAAGCTCTATGGCATGTGCTATAACTGCGTAATGCTGTAATGTGAAGTACTAGTTAGATAGGAGTTCTAATCCCAGACATGACAAGTGTAAAAGTTTGTGTGTTTGTTTACTTGTGTAGGGATCAATGCCTTTGAGGCCATTCACAGTCACTACAACTTCCATTGCCCCACTTTGGCAAGCCTGCTGATATCATTCACTTTGAAATACACCTTTGAGTAAGTAGTAGTCCAGTAAGCTCCATGGCATGTGCTATAACTGTGTAATGCTGTAGTGTGATGTTCTAGTTAGGTACGAGTTCTCATCCCAGATGTGGCAACTGTGAGACTTGGTGTGTGTGTGTGTGTGTGTTTGTGTGTGTGTGTGTGTCTGTGTGATACATATCCTGTGGGGAGGTAGCTGTGAGTGTGTAACAACAGGACTCATTGTGAAGCGGGTTTTGCAAATTTCTTATATGGTGGGCATATTATATGTCACAATGTCCACCTTACAAGGATAATAGATGTCAAACAGCAGAGAGGCTGGGGTAGACAATGCATACCCCTACATGTGACATCACAGCTTGGGGAACAATATAGACAACCCTTGTATTACCCAGAGAACACTCTCCACCCATGTCTCATACACAGACACACTCGGCTAGGCAACAACCACTATGTTGATAGTTCCCTGCATATTGCTCACATATATTAACCATGGTGTGATTGCAGTGGACTACAGAGGACATGGCACCCTGTCCCATCCCTACAATAGGCAAATCATTGCATACAGTGCTCCTTTGCTATGTTTGCCACTGGATGCCTGCAACAACTCTGGAGCCAGCAAATGTAACCCACAAAGGACATACCATGCTTTATACACATGCTCTGTATGGCCAGATGCCACTGACATCAGGGAATACCAGTATCATGCTGTCAATGTAGGTGCAGGTTCAGCCTGGTGTCCATTGCCAGTTCTCACCACATGAGGTCAAGAATGGCACATTTGATAACAATCTGTCTACACAACATGCCCCAGACACCCCAGATACATTTCTACATGTCACAGAACATGCATGTGGGACGTGCGCACATCCCAGACACTGTCCATGTTATGGAATATAGAACACATACATGGCAAGCATTGCACAGCACTGGCCACCCGCAATAGTAACCCAGATGACTGGATGGTGAATGCAATACCCACCTGTGTGGGCCAATCCAGACACTACAGCCCTGAACCACACTGCAGACCATTGTCATGTGGTCTGATGCCAAGGT
>NC_056725.1:1906002489-1906019989 GCF_019279795.1 Protopterus annectens
CTATATACCAGGCTTTGCCCATATGAAATGCAGTAAGGGTTTGTTATGCATTGGCCTGTGATTATGTTGTGCTGCCATTCCTGCCTTCATTCCAGTCATGTTTTGGCCCTCACACATATTGTGGAGTAGGGTCTATATATATGTGGGCTTCAGCTGCACAAAACATGTGTGCCCCTCAGCTGTCCAGAGGTCAGTGTATGTAACAGTGTTATATGCCCCTGTAAGTCAGTCTATGGGGGGGGGGTATGCACCATATATAACCTAGGCTATTCCAACACATGAGAGATATCGGTAGTAAGACACCTTTCTGTCAGTGTGATTGTGATGTTTTCAGTTAAGCATTGTTATGTAACAGACACATCCTCATCGTGGCAACTTAATTCTTCCCCCCTAGGGGTTGAGTACAGAGTGTAATTTGAGGCTGCTGAACTATACATCTGCATTACTTACTGTTGATTGATTGTTATCCTCTGGCCCAGTCTTTCTTTACTGTTGTACTACTTGAAAGCCCTTGCCTGGACAGCAACATATGTTATGCTTTCAGAGTACTGTATAAAATGATCTGCTTGAGAGTTGCATTACTCAGTTAGTATGTATTTCAAAGTCTTAATAGCTATATGACATGGCATATACAACTGTAATTGTACACAAATAAACATTTCTTATGTATGCAAACTTGTGTGTGGTGTCATATCCTTTGACTTCTCTGTGGGTATATGTTTCAGGCAACAATTGTCTTTTCTATGAGTGAATCATACACTGTACATTTGAAAAGGTGGCAACTGTAGGAATACTGGCTGTTCAATATGCTGTGCACCCTCTAGATATGCATCTACCTATACATATATATGTTTGTATGTGTATTTACATATACATCTATATATATATATATATATATATATATATATATATATATATATATATATATCCATATATATGTGTGTGTATACATGTATCTTTTGAATGTTTATTGCTTCCACATTGTACATTTCCTATGGTAGTCAGACTATACTGCATGATATGTTATTGACACCATCCTGACATCATACAGGTGGGATGGATTACTGTTAATGTCTTGTGGCCATGTTGTGTAGGGTCCTGAGTATGGGACTTGCAACAGTTGGTATTGTGTTGCAGGGCAGATCTGTTTGGCTGTGGGGAGGGGGTGATATCAATACTTACAAGAGGTATTTAGCTTGGGCCCCCCTCACCCCCATTAATGGTGCCTTTGGTCATATATGTATTTATGTTCTGTACACACACACACACACACACGCACACACACACACACACACACACACACACACACACACACACACACACACACACACACACACACACATCTATATGTATAAATACATTTCCAGTACTGTTGAATGACTGTGCTGGATGATATGTTTGTGAAAACATCTAGATTATGTAGATCTGACATGGCCTAGTGGTAAATCACTTTAGTTATGGTGGGCAGAGTCCTGGATTTGAGCCTTGCAAAGGCTGTTTATTTTGTTGCTGGGCAGAACAAGGACCATTGGATACAGAGTGATTAAGGCACTTTTAAGCAGTTGTAAGTGGGTTTGCACAGGTTTACGTGAAGATAAGCACTGCTAACTTCTGGTTACAGTTTCTTATACTCAGTTAGCTTCTAAATTGCTTAACTTGTGTAGGCATTGCTTACCCCCTTGCAAACAAGCTTAAACCCGCTAACTGTTGCTTAAAAGTGCTTACTCCCTCTTACACCCACACTAATTTTGTTAAAAGAAATGAAAAAGGGTTGATAGGAACATGGTGAAAAAGGGGCACAAAGAAGGAAAGACAGTAGGGAAAATAGCTAGGGATGTTCAGGACAGGTGTGGGGAAGGTCCATAGCTGCCTATTTCTTCTACAGCAACAGCTGTGCGTATACTCTGGTTTGGAGGTAGATTTGGACATTCATATCCCTGAGAGTGTGGTGAGGACAACAATAATATGTTGTGAAGCCAATTAGATCAGATTACATGTGTCCAGTGGACACATGTGAAATGGACAGCTATGTATGGGGTGAGATTTTTTTTTGGGAATAGATTGCCCTTTTCTTTTTCTTAAGGTGAGAGTGGGATGTTGGGGATGGATAGTAGATATATTTGGGGAGGTAGGCTGGGTAGGATAACAAACAAGACAGACAAGAAAGCATATGGGGGTGGTATATGACACATGTGGGGGTAAACACCTTGGATGGGGAGGGGTGTTTGGAAGTCAGAAGCCCATGTGCCCCCTAGTGGAAACAGTGGGACTGAGGTCCCCACCCATGGACAGTCACCATCGCACCTTCACGGCCCCAAAGGTGGCTGTGCTGGGGGCTGAGTAGGAGGGGCAGGCTGACCCTCTAGTTGCACCACGCAGCCCTCAAGCTGGTGTAGCAGATCTCCAAACTCCCTGCGGAGCTTGTTCCACACCAGACCTCGAACTTGACAATGGGTGAAAGTATCCTGCTCATGTCCGCTCCCAGGGGGGGCGAGCCCTATCCCCTGAGGCAGTTCCACCCAAAGGTGGTGCAGAACCAGCAGACGAGGAGGTCCTGGGGTGGGCCCCAGACATGCTGGTGCCTGGTGCTACGGCCAGATGAGGTGGGATACGTGGGTCCGCTGGGATCGGCCTTCACAAACATGCTATGGTGTTTCAATTAACAACATATGTGGGTTAGTAATAGTCAACACATTGCAGGATTAGATATAACAGCATGCATAGATATTCCCATTAACCTGAAACACCAGATATGGAACAGTTGCATAGCAAACAGAACACATGCATATATGGAACCACAGTGTCCATTACAACAGCATGCAGGTGCATTAATGGCAGCATGCCACCAATGTGGGGGTATTTCAACATGGCACATGCATAGAACAAATTTCAATATTTATCAAACAATAGGACATATGTCCCAACAGTAGATTTAATAGTGCACATACTGATTGAGTTGTGTATTTAATTTATTGTTACAGATATGGTGGTGGTGGGGGGGGGGACAGAAAGATGTCAATTAACAACTTGTATATTCCTGTAGTTCTCATTACTTTCCTAGTCAGTGAATTGATCTGTACCTTACAGGTATTATTACACTACCCTATGGCCTTAGTTTGGACAGTGGTATAGATGTAGACAACTATATACACGAACTGAGTTTTACCTGGACTATATACCTCTTAGCTGGTATACCTGAGGAATTATTGTTTGTTAACACTACCTGACTGTTTCTACGCATATTCCCAGATTCCAGGTTGATTTTATGCACATACCTCTCCATCTCGTATTGCACACACTCTGGGCATGTCTTGACTGCATGCAGGTGAAACCGGGACATATTTTGACTATTGCCCTGATAAACCTTTGGTGAGTTGTACAATGACAGGTTTGTTTTCATATGCATTTTCCAAATATTTACAGGCCTCACAGTCAGTTATATGATATTAAATACTGCCTACATGTCAGAGATTAGTCACTAATATGCCAGGGGAAGAGGGTAACAGCCAGCAGATATGGGCCAATTCTCTGGACATTCTGGACAGATCGGTACAGTCGAGGGGTATGATTCTGCATACAGCTTGCTACCACTCCTAGGATTCAAACCATGGCTGTGTGTGCTAAAATGACACAGTGTGCATCACAGCTGGGTGTGCTATATAGATATTTGCTGTGTATCATTTCTCTGAATTCTTTCTATAAGTCTCCCATGGTTTTACAATCTGACCTTGTAATTCCATCACTCTTATACAGGGTTTCCTAGACAGTTTTATTATGTATCACTGTATGGATAACAGTGAAGAGTAATACCTTATTAGTCAGTGATACTATAACACAAACACTGCCATACAATACCAGACTAAACAGTAGCAGTCCAAGATTTCAATCTTTTATTTTGAGGCACAGTTTTCGTATCTGACATACCTGTGGGGGAATGTTTGTTAACACTACCTGAATGTTGTCACACATATTACTAGATTCCACATTATTATTATGCACATATGTCTCACTCTGTTACTGCACACACTCTGGTCATAGCTTCACAACATAAGGGTGGAGTTGGGACATACTTTGCTTATTACTCTAATAACACTTTGGTGAGTTGCTAGAGTGACAGGTTTGCTCTTATGGATATATTCCTGACAGTTATGATGTGTAACAATCAGTTGTATGTCATTATCTGCTGCCTAAACTTCTGGTATCATCCTGCTGATTTGCCAGGGGGACAGGGTGACAGGCAGGGGACTTACACCAATTATCTGTATTTTCTGACAGTATCTGTACAGTTGTGGTGTATGATTTTGCATACAGCTTACTACCACTCCCAGGATTCGAACCATGGCTGTGTGTGCTAAAAATACAACACTTCACATCTCAGTTGAGTGTACTATTTGGATTATGTTGTTTACCTTTTCACTGTTTTCTGTCTAAGTCGCTCTCAGTTGTACAATATGTCCTCTTGTGATTACAACAGTCATATACAGACATACCTACACATTTTATTTATGTAGCACAGTGTGGGTAACAGTGCTTAATATAACAGTACTATTAAGAGATTGCAGCACTACATTACCATATGATACCAGAGTAAACACAAGCAGTCCAGCAGTTAGACCTTTATTGTCAGTCTGTTAACCTTTTATTTACATACAACCTATATGACACTCTTCCTGCCATATTGTCTGGTTTATTCAGTGCATGCCATACACAATACAGGTTTTATACTGGCAATTAACTTTCTACTACTTATAGATTTATTTCTTATGACAGTACATGCAAGCATATTACTAATCTGCCTCGTGATGCAACCTCTGCAATCTACACGCATGGGCTTCCCGGTTCACAGCCCTCTTGTCTTCCACAATATACATGAGCTGGCAATTATTAAACAGGTAGTAGACTGATACTTACACACAGTTGGGACATCACCCATCCGCCTAGCCTCTTGGATCCACTAATCCAAGAGCTCCCTCTTTCTCCGCTTCAGGTCGGCATAGTGAGGCCTGACCTGCTCACCAGTTCGAGGTATGTCAGTGACACTGGTGAGGTCACGGGTGAGACGGTCCCAGGCTTCCGCTTTATATTGGGAACCCTGGTACTGGCCCTGCAGCAGTCTCTGGTCATGGTCTTTAACAAGGAGTACTGCCATGACTTTGGACTCCTGGATGCCCCAGCTCTGTGTCTGGAAGTGCACTCCTTCTCTCACACTGATCATAGTGCCTACAGGAGGAAGCTGCAACCAGTTATGAGATGTATTCCCGCCTTTGGGGTTTAAATAGGGCTGATTTCCCACACTTTGCCATGACTGGACAGTTTTGAAAATGCTAACCTATGGGCAAAGCTGCTTACCTAAGGCTGGCAATGCTTAAAGGGGTATACCAATGGACAAATCAATTTAGCTGGGCTAGGCATTGCTTATACCTAGTAAGCAGGGCTGTGCAATGCTTAGCGTTGCTTAATTTTTAATTTGCACACTATTTGCTGTTTGGCATTGATTTATTATTCATTAAATGTTATATATGTGTTTGGTATCCATGATTCATGTGTATGTACACTGTATGGGGTCCTTGTATTTATTACGGGATTTCAACACTTTATTACAATGACACCTCACATCTGGACTTAATGCAGTACTCCAGTTCACATATTTATGTTATGTAGTAGGTTATACAACATAAAACTGTATATCGATTCCTTTCACATGTTCAGTTTGATTTTCCTGTAGTGAAGATCGATACCTCAATCTTGTGTATTGCTGTGATGGCTTACTGGTTAACTACTATGACTGTAGCAAAAGCTGTTTATTTTGTTGCTTGTCAGAACAGCGGCTGTTGGATACAGAGTGATTAAGCAATTGTAAGCGGGTTTGCATGGGTTTGAGTGACGGTAAGCAATGCTAACTTCCGGTTAAATATGCTTACAGAGAGTTAGCTGAAATATTGCTTAACCTGTGTGGGCATTCCTTACCCCCATGCAAACAGGCTTAAACCCACTTACTGCTGCTTAAATATGCTTATTCCCGCTTACTACTGCTTAATAGTGCTTACCCCCGCTTACCCCTGCACTAATTTAGACAGAAACGTAACATGGTTCTTGGGAAGGTGGTGGTTTGGACACTCTATGGATTTATCATTCATTACCTTCGATTTGTATCCCTGATTCATGTGTACATATACTGTATGGGGTACTTATGTGTTTATCTATGGATTTTACAACATTATTACAATGACACCTCACATCTGCATTTAATGCAGTACTCCATTTCACAAATATATGTAATTTAGTAGGTTATACAACAAAAAATATTGTTTATAAAGTGATTTGACATGGAAAATGGAATTTACTGGAGTGAGAATCGAACCAGGAACGACTGCTTGTAAGGCAAATTCTCTGACCACTACTCTATTGCACTACTGTTTTGTTTGCATGTATCTTGATATTTATCTTCTTGTGCCATTTAAGCTACGGTATGTGTAGCTAAGCAGTGGGCAAACCCACGCACCTATGGTTAAATTTAATCTGTTTGATAAAAAAAAAGTGTTTATATTATTATATTTTAAATATTGCTCTTATAAACTTGGGGGATTGTTGCTAGGTTAACGGGTTTTGTTTTTATGTATGTTTTCTGATGAATTTGATGTCTGACACTCGTATGTTTGCCATTATTTCAGATGAGATCATCCCAGTCATTTGGGAGGGTAAATGAGGGACAGGCCAGATGTATGTGCCGCATATCTGGACATTCTGCATTGATCTATGCTGTTGGGGGTATGCAACCCTCTATGAGTGGTCTCGCTCATTGTAATTGCCACACGGCAGTTCTTGACTGCGGGGCGTGTATATTGTGAGAGCTCTGCTCTCAGATATACCCCCTGCACTCGTCCATGCTCCTTGTCTGTTTAGGAGCTGAGGCAGTGTGCCTTCATTACTATGCATGGCATGCTGCCGTACTGCTCCTAAATGGTCGCTTCCCTGCAGGAATAAACTATTCCTGCACAGAATCTTACTGAATCCCGGGGTATGTGATGTTCTACTTAGTGCTTTTGCATTTTTGATGTAAAAGTATAGTGTTTTGGTGCACAATTTTTTTGCTATTTGATGTATTATAGGCATTGATGAAAGGTGATCATCATTCTAAACAACCAGGCAATCTTTAATTAATCTATACTTGTAGCTCTGCATTTATAAATGCCCTCAGACCATTTCTTCATTGCAGGGTACCAGAAAAGGTGGCATCAGATAATGATGCAAAACTTGCAACTGATGAGTTTAATAAATTTGTTTCTAACTGTAAATTGAAGCATACTGTGTTATGTTCCAACCTCAGCCATAAAGTAATGGTCAGTCCAGTACAAGCTATAAAAAAATCTTATAAAGACATTCCACAAATTACAGAAAAATCTGACTATGTTTTCTGATTCTAGAATGGAGACATTCATCCATTAGAGTGAAAAGATCTTTCACCATCTCAACTTCTTAGGGGGTTGAAGGTTGAACGTAAAGCTACCTACTCTGTATCTCTTGCTTCCATCAGAAAATAGAACTAAAGGTGCTTAACTTGTAAAGGAATTAACAAAAACACAGTATTTACTAAGACTGATAGGCCAGAAATCTGTAAACACAGATGTTGTTATGACAACCAGGCTAGAAATCTTTGTGGTGTAAAAGAAGGGAATAAACAGAGAATAGAATGACCTGTAATGTCAAGAATCTTATTATGGGTAAGTGATGGTTAAGGTTAGGCAAGAAGAATTTTAGCCAGAAGAACCTAAATCCTACAGTCCAGAAGCCATAGATGCAAAACCATAGCACAGGAATAGATGAAATATATTCAAAATGCTGGTTTTAAAAAACAGAATATCTAAAACTTCAGCAGAATTCCAATAATTGTCATCCTACAGTCTTATCAGATTAAGAGTTTGGAGATTGAAGAAGAAGAGCAACCATTCCAGATTTAGTTTCTGTGAATGGTAAAACAGTACTGTAAAGATATGTTAGCACTAGTTCCAATATTTAAATTGGTACCTGATAAATAGGGATGTCCTCTACCTCTCCTACTTAACCTCACCAATGGTAACAAAACGGTCTGTCTCTTCTTGGCTATATCTCTGTCTAGAAATTCAATATTCTATTTTCTTTTTAGTAGGAGAGATATAGGATGTCCCCATTTATCAGGTATCAATTTAAATGCTGGAACTAGTGCAGTAAGACAAAATAGCAATACAAAATATAAGATGCTTCTGTCTTTTTCTTCCAACATTGATAGCATTGTAGTGGGATGCAAAAGAATTAACACATACTTATGGCTGATGAGAAAATTTAACAAGTAGTTGGCAATGAGCCTATGTTTATTTTTAAGATGAAGAAATCTTTAAAAAGACTTTTATGCTGTAAGAGTGATACAACAAACACTGTAGAGCCTCGGAGAATGGGTATCTTTAGTTGTAGGTCCTGTAGTATGTGTTTGTATATGGAAAATGTCAATGTTTTTATGCATCCAACATTTAATAAAATGTATAGATTTTCTTTTTATGATGACTGTTCAAGCAGGAATTTAGTTTATCTAGCAAAATATAAGAAATGTTTGGCATTTTATGTTGGTAAAATCAACCATTCACTTAAGGAACGTGTTCATGATATTCGCAGAAGAGATGTTAATAATGTATTGGCTTGGCATGTAATTAATGAAGGGGTGTGAGGCTGGCATAATGGTTAAGGTGTTTACCTTGCAGACACAGGGTGCAGCGTTTAATTCTCACATAGGGTAATTGGCTAGGCTTAAAATGGCCCAAGAGGGCAGTTAGCCTCGTACTATAATAGACCGCAATTTTACTTTTTTAGTGTTGAATTTATTAATGATGATTTGAAAATAAAGGATGTGAAGAATAGAACTGAAACTTTTGAAATGAGTTGGATTATTATATTGCAATCAGATAAATGTTATGGTTTCAATGAGACTGCCTCTTTAAAACCCTTTCTAAAATCACATGATCTTTAAATAGTTGGAGCTGTTACTTTGTATCTAATAGTATTTAAAATGCGGCTTGTCTGTTTTTATTTCATAGTCTGATGAAGGTCTATAGTGGATGTGAAAGTGCTCACCTGTTTGTTACATTAAATCTCTTTACGTTTTTAACCTGTGCTACAATCTCTTTCATTTTTTTTTTTTTTTTGTGAGAGCGTTTGCTGTAGTCATGAGCACTGAACTGTTCTTTTTTTGAGTTTACTATTCAGACTCTGTTAATATGCCAGAAGAATTTCCTTGTGACTATTCAGTATTTTGGAGTGGATATTCACTGCCTATCTGCAAACAGCATTCTTTTTCAAATGTTCACTGAAAACAAAAGCCTGCTTTTCCAGCAACACCCCACTGATTTTTTTTAATGTGTGTGTATGATTCTGCTAGGACTGTATTTTTATTCTAAGAATTAAGCTCTCTAACACCCATTTTTGGTACAACATGCTATACTTTCTATTCTAAGATGCTTAGGAACGAGAATGGCCATTTCTGCTTTTATTTACTATGCATGTTAAATCAGCCACTTAACAGTATATTGTGCTTATCAACCATCTGCTATGCTGTATTGTGTATACTGTAAAAGAATAAACAGAGTGAAACAAAAAGTGGAGGTGACAGAGAATAAAATAGTGGGGTAGTTAATATGTGTTTGTCTTACATACAGCAGCTGGCATGTTTCCTTAGCCTGACATGACAGTGCTCATTAGTTTATTTTGCCATTGCCAACATCTTTTTGTTTATTCAAGTAATAATGCATCCATTTGCAAATGTACCAGAAAGGGTTAAGTGTGAGAATTTCTCAGACCATGAATGTGGAACATATTATTTGCAACACTCTTTGTCATGTACTTGGTGTAGATCAGTTCTGACATTTCCATATCCACTTATGCCTCCAAAGTTGAGGGTAAATCTATGATCTCTGCTGACATTTTCTAGGTGGATGTTTATAAAAATAATGGGCGATTGCATAAATTTAGAGTGCCCTGTGACATAATGTGCTGCTATGGGTAAGTGCTTAGCTGAAAGGGGTTAGGCCACCTTTTAGTCAGGCTATTTTTACAAGGGTTTCTCATTACAATAATGTTAAAAAGCTGCATCCAACTTGCTAGAGCAAATGGTGTGAAATTGCTCCAAGTATTGCTTGGAGCACCGAAGCAGGTAATTGGTATTCATCTACTTAACTGCAATTGCAGATATTGGGTTTTGCTTCTGTTGTTCTGGGCTAGGTAAAAGGTTTTATGCAATCTTCATGCAAAACAGCTCAAGGGGAGGAGGTGATTGATGGGCATTCAGCAAATCAAGGTTTTAATTTTCTTTCCTGGCAGCATATTGGAGAGGACTCATTACTCTCACAGCTTAGAAAGGGATCTGTATTAAACATGGTTTTAAGGGTTCAGACAGTGCAAAATAAAAAATTTATGAGTTCACTTCATACATCTGTAAAATATGATAGTATCTGATTCAGCCTTGCCAAGCATGAAAATTCATAGACTTGCAGATGTTGTGGTAATGCAGTGGTAATTTTAGAAAGGTAGTGTGCCACAGTTAGAGATGTCAGAACAATGCCGTACCACTCTGCCTTGGCTATCAAACCCCCTGCAGTGTTACATTAAATGAGATGCGTACTAAAATGTCAATCATTTAGTGACTCCAGCCTTTGTGGCTATACCTCACAGACTTAGAATAAATAGTCTCAGTCTTTTTTGTGTGTTATATTTTGTAAGCAGAAGAAAAAAGAAGCATTAAACTTGCCTCAGATTTAATGGCTTATCTCCTGCATTTCTTTTATAGCATGCTTGCATACTTTTGAAAAATCTACAGTTTGTGACCTGCACACTATAAATGAATTAGAGGTAATGAGTTTTTTTGTATTGTTTGTTTACCTCAGAATCTTTCTTATTTTTTTTTTTTTGTTATATGCCATTCAGTATAATATGCCTCTGGTGACAAGCAGAATTACTTGCTGGAATCTGATTTATTCAGTCGTTTGTTTATTTTTTCATTACCCCAGTCATTATCAGTTTAATCTTTGTAAAAGTATAATGTGGTAATGGGACCCTTACTGATGTTGAATATTTCACAGAATGTGGAATGACATCTATTATCCGGAAAGATAAGTAGGATTATGATTAGGACTCTTACCATAGCCCACGTGTTATCTGTTCAGGAAATAGATATCAAGACATTTACCTCAGCAGCAGAGTAAAGCTTAAGGGGGAATTTTTGACTTCTGCTTTAAGGATATATAACTACTTGGTGATGACTGAAGACACCATATCATAGTTCTTGGTAGTACATGAAGCTTTACCTGCTCTGTTTACTATCTGCTACAGACAGAGAAAGATGGAGAGAAAAGTGTGAGAGAGCCAAGTGTTTTACACTTTTTAAGGCTGTAACATAGTTAACTACCTTACAAATCTTTGTCCATGGAGGTTTAGCTGCTCCAGTTCTGACAAGAAAAGAGAGATAAAGCAAAAGCAAAAAATAAGGAGAGAAAGAAAGAAAGAAGCTGTAGGAGCATGAAGTATGTAAAACATGCTTGTGTGCATGTGCATGTGCGTGTGCGTGTGTGTGTGTGTGTGTGTGTGTGTGTGTGTGTGTGTGTGTGTGTGCGCGCAGCAGGGACACTTCAAAAAGTCCTTTTTGTGGCCAGTACAATTAGCTGCAGTGTATTCATTTTATCCTATACACAGACATCTTCTTTCTCTGGCATCAACTACCTCAGAGCATTCCAAACATTGGTCTAAATGTTCAGTTATATCCATACAGACATAATGTCATTGTGAGGGCCTACTACTACTGCAAGTGATCAGGTGCTAGTAGCTCAAGGCACACCTGCTCGCTGCTTAGCCCTCCCACCTCAGCTCTATCAGTGTTGCAGCTCTAACCCTAAAACTTCCACCCAGCTTCTTACCCAAGTTCTCACTCCCTAACCCTAAAACTTCACTTCACCTTCCTAAGCCTAAAGTCTGTAATTGCTCCATAAACCTAAAACCCCATTCCCTGTCTATCCCTAAAATCATTGGTCACTCCCTAAACCTAAAACTTCAACACCCCTATTTGAATCCTAAGTTCCCTAATCACTCCATAACACTAAAACTTCCCTCCTGCTCCCTAGGCCTAAAACTCCATTATTGCTCCCTAAACCTAAACCGCCCTTTCCGATCACTGCCCTTTCTACACATTCTCTCCATCTTTCACTCCATCCCTTCAGCTGCAGCACTAACCTGACTCCATCTTGAATAATGTGTTCTTGTAAGCTGTGCCAGCTGCTTTGCTAAACTTCTATTTGAGTTTGAGCATTAGAGGCAGCCTGCATGCAGTGCAAAATGCTCACATCCTTGACTTTGAGACAGTGGTCTTTGAACACTTGGGACTCAAGTGCTTTTAGCAGAATCTATATTTTATAGGTATATGAAGTGAACTCATAATTCTTTTTATTTTGCACTCTCTGAACCCTTAAAACCTTGTTTAATACAGATCCCTAATTGTGAGTGTGAATAGCATAGACAGTATATTTTTGTTTCAGATACACACCGTGCCTTGAAAGATTTCTGCCTAAAATGCCAAAATAGTGACTGTATCAACTCCCAAGGAAGTTAAAGTTCTTGATTTCTTACCTTGGCTATCTTTTTCACAGTGCAGTTTACTCTTAATGGTACTGGAACAGAACACAGCAGTATAGGTATTATCTCCAGTGCTAACTGGATATTGGATCTTTTTTTTTTCTTGGGGGGGTAGTGATAGACTGATTGCAAGATCCAAATCATTTTAAGCTAGTTCTAACAACACTATAATGCAAATTATCAATATGAAGCAGATAAAACAAAGGATTATAATAAGCCACCTGTAGTGTGATGGAAGGTTTAATTATACTACTTGGAAATACTTGCTTGAATGTCAAATGCAAATAATGAAAAAAAATCAGTGGCTAGTAAATGCTGCAGAAATAGTTTCTAGGCTGTCAGAAAAAAATTAACATCACTGACCGAAAATATTTTGTTTTTTTTAAATGTTTTTAGAAAAAATATAATTATGCATTTACTTGAAAAATAATGACTGTTTCAGATTTTCATGTAACTGTTTTTAATATGGATGGATATGTTTTTTTCCCCACACAACGGTGAATATGTAGACCTTCTGCAATGTCAGTGAGTCTCATTTTCTCGTTTATTGCAGAAAAATGATGGAAGAGGAATCAGCTTACTGATCACACATCACAGAGCTGCCTCTTACTAGGATTTTGCCAGAGCTATAGAACATCTGCACAGAAGGCTACTTTTGTGGCTGTTACCATAACTGGAGCTTCAGTGTGATACTCAGCTATTAAGTAAATTTATCTGAAATTAGGCAGGCAATCAATCTGTTCTTCACTGGAGTAAATATTTATGATTTATTCACAGAATGTCCTGTCATAAGCTTCTGCACATGTACCATCAAGTGTCCCATTAATTTTTTATGAACCACTTTAAGACGTGATCAAAGGGATATAGCTTAATTGGCTGGTGAGTCTCTGCATATTAATGTGCTTAAAGGTTCATTAACAGTGATGATAGCAGAATGTTACACAGCAGAACTGACATTTTCTCTCCCTGCCAGAGGGCAAACACAGTGTACCACAGATGGCAAATCCTTTCTTCTATACTCTTCCATTTAGATTTATGAAACCCAAACTATGATATCAACTGCTGTGAATAAATGTAATTACTTTGAATATAAATGCACTTTCCTGACAAACATTAGGCAGCTTTAAATATAAGATCCTGCATTAGGGTGATTTAACTGACTTCACTCTATGAGTACAATATTGTAAATCAAAGATCACACTAAAATCATCTTATAGTATATGCAAAACAAGGTCTTAGTAGAACAGAAGGGGAATAAAGGCATTTGTATTAAAAACACTAAGCACATTATTACTAGGAAGTGTTACTCACAGCAAGGTATATGAATGGCACATGCTTCCTTTTAATGTGCTCAGTACGCTTTTATCAGTACAAAGAACTGCATGTTTATTTGCATATGAATGATATACAACCCATACTGTATTTAAAAGTAGAGTGATCATGTGCAGAGAAGAGGCTAAACAAGCAAATTCTATAAAAAATACTTTACACTCAAACATAAATTTAATTTCTAGTGAGACTATTTTGTAAGCTTTTTGTCTGGCCTGGTTAATGACAAGCAAAATATAATGAATGACAAACTTTGCTTTAGTTGTACCATAAAGTTGTGAAGAGTCTGTTTTCCTAAGTACAGTTATTGGAGGATATTAATACTATGTGTCATACTTTTCTCTGCATGACCCCTACTTCATCCATAGTATGATGGCATGAAGTGATGAAACACATGCATGTATATATGCAAGAATCTGGTACTAAAATTATTTTCTTTGGTTTCTACTTACCTGTGCTCCCTTTGGAGTGGTACTGCAACCAATCAAGATTCAGAAACCTTACACATAAAACCGAAGGAAGAACAACTTCCCATCTCTGATCTTCACCTATCCATTATATCTGAAATATGAGTGCTGACACATTAATGCAAGGCAATGATTTTCTAAAAAGATAGTTTAGGCTTTTGCTACTACAAGAAACTTTTCATAATCATTTATTCCTTAATGTTTTAGAGAACAATGAAACTGGTATTAAGGCCATGAATGGTTATTTTTAAATTACAGAATAAATATGCTCAACAAAGCCTTGTATCTGCAAAGGTGTGCTTATGCGGGGGCAAGGGTGAAAGGACTACTATTATTTAACATTATTCCTACAGATATATTTGTTTAAAGTTCAACATGAGGAAAGGAAAGTACAATTACTGAAGCAGATACTAAGTTAATAAATATTTAGATGAACCCTGGTGAGAAATTAAAAGAAAGCAGATAGTAAGTTAATAAATATTTAGATGAAAATATTTTTTTTTAAAAGGTATGCAGTGCCTTAAAGTTTCAGGGTTGTTGTATCAGAGAATGTTAAATTACCTATGCTCCTTTTAGGGTGGGACTACTACCAATAAAAATTGAGGAACATTACACATAAAACCAAAGGAAGAACAACTTCCCCTCTCTAACCTTCATCCATCCGTTATATCTGAAATATGAGTGCTGATACATTAATGCAAGGCAAAGGTTTTCTAAAAAGATAGTTTTGTTTTGCCTTTTTGCCACTACGAGAAACTTTTCATAAACATTTATGTCTCTGATGAATACAGGCTTGTTGCTTTGGAACACTACCTGGGTTTCATGATTTTTGAAAATTATTGTGACTGAGCTCATCAATGAACTTTAAAGACCACTAATTTCTTTGTTTTTTTTTTATTTTTTTCCTCAGCACTCATGGTGGTGAGGTTGGAACTAGACAGATTCCTGCGCTTGTTCATGTTTTTAATAGAGAATGTTAAATTTAGGTATACTGTTTCTTAGACAGTATGGCACTATAGTCTACATAACAAAGATGCAAATCAGGAGTCCAGTTTGAGTCCCATATCATCCCTTCCTCTCAAAGTGTAAGGTCAGGTTATATTTAAATGAATTTGTTAGACAAAAATACAGTATTCTCTTTGCATAAGTCTAGAAATGCAGCCATATTAAAGCAGGCCTTCATAATTTGCATAAAGTTTCATTGAATGTACTTTCAATCAGTGAAAACAACCTTCCATCAAGAATACTGATACAAACAGAATGTGCAGTACATTGGGAAAAAACAGATCATCCTGTTTGAATGGTACAAGGCTTGGGAACCAAGGTTAAAGAGGTGTGAATTATTAGGAAATACTTCAGACACAGTTAGTAGAGTTAGTTCTTTTGGACTGACATGTAGAAAGTCATTGCAGTATAGATACTCAAGTATGAATGCAGCAGTCAGATCAAATATCCAGCATTCCAGAATATTAATGATATCATTCAGCAGGATAGTGCCGAAACTATGGACATAACTATCGGAATATGAGTGCAGAAATTATGTACATGATTATCAGCACTGTTATATTGTGAGTACAAAATTTAGAGACAGTATAATGAGTGCAGAAGCTATGGACATTAAGATTTAATTCAGATATTGCTGATATCTACCTCCACTGTATATAATAAAGCATTCTTAACCGAACTACAATGTGTGAATAATTTACTCTAGAAGGTACAAGATTTGGCCCATAAAGGAGAGACTGGCATATGTTCAGCACAAGTTTGAGTAATTAATGGATAAAGATCCCTCCGAGCTACATGCTCTAGGGACCTAAACCTTGTCACCACAATAAACAGGACATGCTGGAGGGATAGATTCCTGTCCCATAGACTTCCCATACTCTGGAACAAGCTACCCAGCAAAGTTCTTCATTAGCACTCTTCAAGAAAAATCTTGATGAGTGGATGGGAAATAGGAAATACATCCCGGGGATCACTTCTGTGTCTCTGCTCGACAGTGGCACAGGAAAATAACTTTCTAGGGTGGCATAAGCCAGGGAACCTTATTGGCTAGGCTTACATAGGCCCTTGGGCTTATAGCCTAGTACCTACCTATGAACCTATGACATTCATTCCAGTCTCATTCCAGTTTCTTCCAATTATTTCTAACTCATTCCAGTATTCTACAGTCCTATCAATTCTTACACAAATATACATGGAAACAGAAAAATTTCACAAATTTGTACAGTTGCCATTGAGATTAATTAATCTCTATGTGTCTAACTGACAATAAACTCACTGCTGACTGTACAAACAACATAAAACAATATAAGACTTTCAAACAACATATATCTATATGCAACACTTAAATATTTTCTGAAGGATTTGTATGAAATTTTATATAGAAGCTGCCCACCAATAAATATGAGAACTTTCAGTTAAATATTTTTGTCTGAAGTATGGTTGTCTGTTAATAAAATATTGCCCCAGGTTTGTCTTTCTTCACAGCATTTGTGCCAAAGGCATGGTCTATGATGTTAATAAACCCCTGGATTACATTTATGAATGCACATTGTTGCTGGAAAAAAATAAAGCCACAACCTGGCTTAGAATATGCCCTGTTGTAGACATTACAACCTTTTTTAATTATAAAACAAAATAGGCAGCACTCCACAGGATGAATGCCTCACTGCTCTGTAGAGTAAAATAGCATAAACAACACCAAATTAAGCAGAAGAGGCAACCATGTATGATCATAGACACCAGTACTCACTCTGAATAAATATAAAATCTTGTTTATTGTGTACACTTGGTAAGCACAGTGTGGTTTATACTTTTTTAATTATGCTTTTTGAAATAAAACAATTTTGTTTTACAGGTGAACAATCCCCCTGCACCCAAAATGTGGGGGCAAGACCCATACCTCAAACTATGTGGTGTGCAGTGTGTAGATATACATATATACATATATTTAGTTTCACTTTATAATCTCGAAATACAGAAATGTTTCAAATGTTGAATTTCAGTATTTCGAGACTATGAAGTCGAAAGTACAGTTACGCAAAACTACATAATAG